>NC_091215.1:18915841-19008341 GCF_040958095.1 Procambarus clarkii
CCTGGAAACACAAACCGAAACTGTCTCTATTTTCCGCTTGTTACAACTTGTAATAAAGTTGTCACATCTTGGCTTAACGTGTTTATTACGTATTAGAACGTTGTTACAACTTGCTATATTGGTTGTTTATATATATATAAACGGTTGTTATAACATTTGTCAGCTTCTTTTCTGTTGTTATAATCATGTGTAGTTATTCCTATGCCACTCTTTCCTTTAATTCCACCCCTTTATTTGTAAATCCATCTGCATTTGCCTACATGACTTTTATGCAACTTATCACAATTAGGCTGCTGCTGTTTTTCCTGAGGGGCACTTATTCATGTGGCTGCATTTCTACTTCTGACAGGGGAAGGGGGGGGGGGTATGATGATCTAGTAACTTGTGTCTGCTGGCTTCTATTAGTGTCCCACTAGACAGGACAACATTCCTACCTCCTTCCTTCCTGTTGCTTCATTAAGCTGGGCAGCTCCACTGTTTCCGTCTGTGGTACTCTGCAGTCAGGTTTGCTTTTTTTGTACAGTGTTTATGCCGTTTTCTGGTCTACTTAAATTTCTCGTTTGCTTTTCTTCCCAGAGTGTTTGCTGCCTCCCCCCGTCCTCCTTTGACATGTCTTTTTCCTTAGCTTGAATCTGTGTCCTCTTGTTTGTTGCTGGTTTCAGGAATTCCTCTATTGTCAATTTGGTCTTTTCTTGTAGGTATTTTGTAAGTGGTGATCATATCACCTCCTTTTTCTTCTATCTTCTAGTTTTAGCATGTTTAACGCGTGTATAATAAGCGCTGCATATAGTGCCTTCCTCATCCCTTAAATATTGGCAGAGAGCTATATTTTAATTGATTTACTGTTCGTACAAATAACTTTCACTGATCAATTTATTTTGCTCTGAAGACTTCCCCTCAGGTCTGTATTATACGATGAATTTCTATATCTTTTGGTTTTTCTGTTGATTTGTCACATATCTCCTTCTGGCTCCGGAAGATTACCTAAGATCTCTCCCTCTCCAGCTCCCGCCTTGTACACTTCTCATCTTGTGGAGCTGTTAATAGTCTCTCTTTGTCTTAATTACCCTCTTTCACTTTTAACCTTTTGCTCCTTCAGTAAAAGTTTTGCTCTGGTCTTACTCCCCAAATCTCAGAAACATTCTGTACTTGTTTAATTATCTCCTCCGTTATCTTTCTCACTTCCTTTGTTGCCTAATTCCCCTCCGCTTCTACCCTTTCTGTTCTGTTTTGTAACCCATTTACACTTGCCTTCTTTTTGTGTATTTACTATTTACATTTAAAATTTGTGCCTGCAAGATAGAGCTGTTAGCTCTTGGGCCCCACCTTTCTAGCCATCGGTTGTCTAATGTATTGACTTCTGATCTATTTTTCTCTCCATCTCATCTGCTGCATATATATCTAAAACACACACACACACACACACCAGATGAGGTCCTTCTTGAAATGAAACGAGTGAACGATCTAGGAGTTTATATCACGCCAAACCTTTCTCCTAAAGCACAAATCAAAATAATATCAGCGGCGTATGCAAGGCTGGCTAACATCAAAACTTTAGAAACCTGTCTAAGGAATCCTTCTGATCCTTGTATACCACATATGAAAGACCAATTATGGAGTATGCGGCCCCAGCATAAAGCCCGTATCTTGTCAGCACAAGATGAAGATGGAAAAATTTCAGAGGTATGCCACTAGACTGGTCCCAGAACTAACAGGCCTGTGTTACGAGGAAAAGCTGCGTAAACTGCACCTCACGTCGCTCGGAGAGACATGATCACCACATAGAAAATTCTAAGGGGAATTTACAGGGGTACATAAGGATAGAGTATTTAAAACGAGTGATACTCGCACAAGGGGACACTGACAGTTTTGGCCTCCACCACCCTCTCAGTTTGTTCCAACCGTCTTCCACTCTATCAGAAAGTTGTCTTTCGCATATTTTGTCGGTACCTCTGTTTCCATAGCTTGAATCTGTGTCCTTTTGTTCGTTGCTGGTTTCAGGAATTTCTCTGTCAATTCGATCTGTTCCTGTAGGTATTTTGTAAGTGGTGATCATATCACCTGCTTTTTCTTCTATCTTCTAGTTTTAGCATGTTTAACGCCTCTAGTTTCTCATTGTAACTCTTGTTTTTCAGTTCCGGAAGCCATATTGTGGCGTGCCGTTGTACTTTTTCCAGTTTATTTGTGTGCTTCTCGAGATTATGGCAACATACAACTGCTGCATATTCCAGTTTTGGTCACACAAAAGTCACGAACAGTTTCTGTAGTATTTCACCATATAATTAAAAGCAAGTCTGAAGTTGGAAAGCAATGCATATGTTCTCCTCACAATACGTGTGTGTGTGTATTTACTATTTGTATAGGCAGAATCGAGCTATTAGCTCCTGGACCCCCGCCTTTCTAACTAATTTATTTTTCCCTCATTATATCTACTACATATATTTTTTACTAACACACACGCACACACACACACATATCCCCAGGAAGAAGCCCGTAACTGCTGTCTAACTCCCAGGTACCTATTTACTGCTAGATGAACAGGTGCATCAGGGTGAAAGAAACTGTCAATTTGTTTCCGCCTCATCCGGGGACCGAACCCGGTCTCTTAGGACTACGATCCAAGAGCGCTGTCCACTCAGCCGCGAAGCCCCACACACAAACCAAGGCGAGGTGGGTGTGTATGTACTCACCTATTTGTGCCTGCAGGAACGAGCTCTATTTCCCTATCACACCTGCTTTTAAAGTTATGAATGTGTGTGTGTGTGTGTGTGTGTGTGTGTGTGTGTGTGTGTGTGTGTGTGTGTGTACTCACCTAGTTGTACTCGCCTAGTTGTGCTTGCGGGGGTTGAGCTCTGGCTCTTTGGTCCCGCCTCTCAACCGTCAATCAACAGGTGTACAGGTTCCTGAGCCTATTGGGCTCTTTCATATCTACACTTGAAACTGTGTATGGAGTCAGCCTCCACCACATTGCTTCCTAATGCATTCCATTTGTCAACCACTCTGACACTAAAAAAGTTCTTTCTAATATCTCTGTGGCTCATTTGGGCACGCAGTTTCCACCTGTGTCCCCTAGTGCGTGTGCCCCTTGTGTTAAATAGCCTGTCTTTATCAACCCTGTCGATTCCCTTGAGAATCTTGAATGTGTGTGTGTGTGTGTGTGTGTGTGTGTGTGTGTGTGTGTGTGTGTGTGTGTGTGTGTGTGTGTGTGTGTGGTGTGTGTGTGTGGTGTGTGTGTGTGTGTGTGTGGTGTGTGTGTGGTGTGTGTGCGATGTGTACGTGTGTGCGTGCATATAAATTAGCATATTTAAAGCGTAAACCAATATAATAACAGCAGAAACTGAGTGCAGCCATCATCTCTCCTCTCTCTCCTGTCTTGCTTCTCTCTCACCCTCAACACTTCCTCCTCTTTGTGTGCGTCGCTACACGCGTGTCCTGTCTTCCTCTCCCCTTCACTGTGCTTCCTTCCTCTGCCCTTCTACCCTCCTTCCACTCTCTCCTTCCTACACCTACTCTCACCACACCGTCGTCCCAGCCTCCCTGCTCCTGCCCGCTCACCGCTTTCTCATAATTACTTCCTTCTGCGTACCCTTTCTCTCTCTCTGTCTCTCTCTCTCTCTCTCTCTCTCTCTCTCTCTCTCTCTCTCTCTCTCTCTCTCTCTCTCTCTCTCTCTCTCTCTCTCTTTCTGTCTCTGTCTCTCTGTCTCTGTCTCTGTCTCTGTCTCTCTCTCTCTCTCTGTCTCTGTCTCTCTGTCTCTGTCTCTCTCTCTGTCTCTCTCTCTGTCTCTCTCTCTCTCTGTCTCTCTCTGTCTCTCTCTCTGTCTCTTTCTCTCTTTCTCTCTCTCTTTCTCTCTGTCTGTCTCTGTCTCTATACTTTTAACTTTTCACCCTTCAGTCATGTCGACTTCAAGACGCAGCCTTGAAAGATATATATATATATATATATATATATATATATATATATATATATATATATATATATATATATATATATAAGAGAGAGAGAGAGAGGTAGAGAGACAGAGAGAGAGACAGAGAGAGAGAGAGGTAGAGAGAGAGAGAGAGAGACAGAGAGAGAGAGCACCACTTGCTCCACCTCTGCTATACACTTGAGGCAGCTAACTAGACCTCTCATCACTAACACTGTTCACTGGTATGCCTGCTACCGTGGCCTCCACTACAACACAGGCGCCCCCCACTAGCAGTATCGCACACATTTCTGTTTTAGTGTATTTAATAATACAACGCAGTAATAAATTATGGTATACTGCAGGATAAATCCCCCTGTTAGGACTAAGGTACAATTCATTGCTTCCATAACTCAAGTTCCCTCGACTGCCACCAGGATCTCTGTTGCTCTCACTTTCCACTTAGTAAACACTGAACATTCTACTGCATTATATATTATTCAGGCATATAATGAATATGTATCTAGTAAAATTTGGCTTGAACGAAGTCACTATGACTCTAAAAGTATCGGTTTTCATCAGCCTACAAATAATTGTTTTAGCAAAATGTAATTGAAACGTGGCATGCCGCCACCGTAGACCTTTGTGTGTATCCAACACTATTCATCCTGTGCAAGTTAACACTACCTTCTGTCTTAAAGTCATGAGAGATCCTACATCTCCTACATTGCTCAGAGACAAATTATTTAGTGCTGTTAACACCCTTTTGACTGGTGCCGACATACCAACTCACTCCTTTTATGATAATTGGCTGAGAAACAATGCTTACAATCTCATTAAACTTAACATTCCTTTTAAGTGCAATCTACCTGTCTCTGATATTCCTCTTTATCTGTACCCCACCATTCAAGTATCATACACACCTGTCACCAAGAAAGATAATGAGAATCTTGCTCTACTCAAAGCTGTCACTCTTGAAACAATTGCCTCCTCCATCGAGAGTCTAAGATCTCACGAGCACTGTGTCTACACCGACGGCTCAGTCCAGTCTTCTACTGGACGGACTGCAGCGGCATGTAGGTTTTATAGAAATAATATTTGCACAAAGTCTGTCAGTGTCAGGTTAAACAACTGGCTGACCTCCACACAAGCAGAACTAGCAGCATTACATTTAGCAACCAGCACATTAAAAAATATTGGAGGAGGAATAATATTCTGCGATTCAAAGTCTGCTCTTCAAGCAATCGAAAACTTCTCTTGGAAGATCGACAGCAAGAACCTCATACTCCCAATTATAAATGCCCTAATTGATGCACAGAGTAAAGGGTCTCGAATCTCCTTTGTATGGATACCTTCACACATAAATATAACCCATCATAATGAGACAGACATTGCAGCCAAATTAGCGTGTAACAAGTTTGAAGTTGAATTAGATCTAGGTATCCCCATCTCTGCTGTCAAAACTGTATTGGTCCAAACATTCAGATCTGATAGGAAAGAACTTACTGACTCCCAACGACCTGAAAGTACTAGTATAAAAAGCTATGATTTGTTCAGATCTGAAACCTACATCTATGGACAGCACAAAACGTCCACTAGACTGTGCGACACAGTGGTTGCAAGGATCAGGTTGGGTTACCGTTACCTGTGGCAGGTGGCTGCAGGGGACGGGTCTCCCAATCCTGAGCACTCCAGTTGCAAACTCTGTGAGCAGGAACTACGGCATGATCTCCCGCACTACATCACTGAATGCCCAGTTATTAGACCTTTCAGACCAGTTGGCATGAGGTACCTGGAGCTTTGCAATTACTTTATTCACTCTCGTATTCTTGAAGATATCCTCACAGTATACCCAAAATTTGCCAGTGCAGGCCATTAAACACATGGCTCTGTATGACTAACCATCCTGCGAGATGGGGACTTGTATTACCACTGCTACCTTATTCAATCTTGTGTTGTTGATATCCTCAAAATGCATCCGGAGTCTGCCAGTGCAGACCGCTTATCACATGCCTCTGTATGACTAACCATCCTGTGTGATGGGGATTTTATAGCATCACTTAGTTAGCTTTTTTGACACACTGTACTCCACATCATATAGTCTAGGGTAGCTGCACTAATGCAGATGTACCTCATATCTTAATAAAAAAAAATCAACATAATTCCTCACAATGCATTCAGAGTTAGCTAGTGCAGACTACTGGTCACATGACTCTATATGACTAACCATCCTGTGTGATGAGGACTTTTATCATCACTCTTACCTTATTCACTCGTGTCTTCATGATGATATAATCATAAAGCACCCAGAGTTTGCCAGTGATCATGTAATAACTAATAGACCCTGACGCGTTACTGTTGTTGTAATAACAGATGCTCTACCGACCTTGTAATATATTAACACTCGGGCCGTCATACCAGGACCTAAATAATTAATCAATATAGACTGAGAACTGCGTAGATAACTTAAGGGAGTAGAGCGTGTGAGAGAGAGACGAGAGAGACGAGAGAGACGAGAGAGAGAGAGAGAGAGAGAGAGAGAGAGAGAGAGAGAGAGAGAGAGAGAGAGAGAGAGAGAGAGAGAGAGAGAGAGAGAAATATTAGTTGCTGCAGCCTTTAAATGACTTACCAAATACCAAGTAACGCTGCCACCACCCTGAGTTACCGGACAGGGGACCGGAGTGAGATTCTTAAGATTTGTAGACTGTGTAATCCTACCAGGACAGGTGTAGGGGACCACTGAATGGTACAAGGACCCTGGCCTGTCACACGAATAATCCTGACCACTCGGGGGAACTATGATACACGGGAGTACGGCGGGACACACTCCGTACTAACACCTCAACACGGGACGGACGGGGGGGGGGGAGTATTGGACAATTAAGGACACCAGGTCACTAGGGCAAAGGGGACGGTAGGCCCAATATCACTAAGACAAGGAACCATTAATACACACTGGACACTTGAAAATATATGACTTTATTTGAACATAATTAAATAGACACTTTTCTAACTATATTCCCTAACAGAAGTAAAGAATAGATGAATGATAAGGTGTCTTAGTTCAAGAGAGCCGCATTTACTACAATGGTGTTCCACAATGACCCTGAGATGATGTTCTCTCCCGGTGTTCACACGCACCTTCCTGTTCCGCTTCTCCCACTCTACTGTGTCTGGAGGTGACCTCCTGCTCCCCAGCTGAACACGAGGGCTTGCTTTTGATGTGGAGGAGTTAATCCCTGTAGATTATCCTGACGGCGTCAAATCTGACAACCTCGTGACTCCTTGACCGTTGACAAGAGTTGACCTGTCCCATGGTTAGCTTCTTCAGAGGTGTGAATTTTCCATTGTTTTTTGGACGTCTGTCTGGCGCCGCACCTGTGGCTTGTTCATGCTGTTATGATGTTCATGTTGTTCTTCTATGTACTGTTCTCTTGTTACAATCACATGCCTCTGTATGACTATCCTGTGTGATGGGGATTTTTAATGTCACGTAGCTAGTTGTTGATACACACTGTACTCCCCTACGTATAGTCTAGGGAAGCTGCACAAATGCAGATGTACCTAAATGTGTTAATAAAAAAAGTAGGTAGAACTATCAACACCGACGGTTCAGTCCTATCGTCTATAGTATGGAAAACAGAAGAAAATGTATATATACTGGCTAGCACAGTAAATGTGTGGCCACGTTTGTGTTAGAAAAAAACTACGGACTACAGCAGCATGTAGATTTTATATAAATAATATTTCCACACAGACTATCAGTGTCAGGTTAAACACCTGGCTCGCCTCGACAGAAACAGAACTAGCGGCACTACAACTAGCTACGAGAACATTAAACACAATAGGAGAAATAATATTTTGTGATTCAAATTCTGCTTTTCAAACAAATGAAAACTTCTGCAAGATCGACAGCAAGAACTTCACCCTAGCAATTATATATACACAAATGTTTTGCCTGTAACTAGATATAAAATTGAATAAGAGTGAAGACAAGTAGTTGTTAGAACGTAAACAATAATAAGTACAATCTGGACCCAGCCACCGCCGGGATAACACGTGGCTTTGTGGATATAATGATCCATTCATGATGAGCACTAACAACAACAGATCCCCCTTCCCCCCACAGACTTAACACTAATTGACACTCACAGCAGTGAGTCGTAGTCAAGTTTCCAGCTTCACGACACGCTAACGAGCACCAAAACTCATCTTACTCCACAACACAATGTTAGCGTCTCCTCTATCCAGACATTCACAATCAATTACCAGTCCTTAATAATAAGTTGATTCTTGTTCAGACAAAAGTTCACAATGACGTGGCGAAAAATTAGACACCCAATTTGAACGTCTGAAATTAAAGAAAGCGAAGACCTTGCGATCCCTCCTGGACCATTATCAAGTGTAAAGAAAGTGCGGTAGAGAAAACCAATAAAGTAAGATCGTGAGGTGAAAGGCGAGGTTGAAGTATAATAGATAAATTAATAGAAATAAAGAAAACTGTCAAGGCATAAGAAAAGTTGCCGGTATGAAATTGGACGTGTTAAAAAAAAAAAGTCCTTCACGTTCCTGCAAGAAGTGCCGGCCCAACAGGGTTGTAGTGGGCCTGTGGGCCGCTCCCAGCAACAACCTGTTGGACCAAGTTATCTCAAGTCAAGCCCCCCCCCCCCCCCCGACAGCTTGTGACGCAGGAGGCTAGACTGTGACACAGCACACTATACTGTGACAGATGACACAGTTTGTGACACAGGACACAGTTTGTAACACAGGACACAGTTTGTGACACAGGACACTATACTGTGACACATGACACAGCTTGTGACACAGGAGGCTAATGTGATACACATCCACAGAACAAGAACTACTTGGTGAGCAGGTCACGTCCCATCAAGACTCACTATGCATAATGTACACGGCACACTCTTAAGCCTCCCCCCCCCCCTCCTCCAGTTTAACAACATTTATTTGCATCCCAGACATTATATATATATATATATATATATATATATATATATATATATATATATATATATATATATATATATATATATATAATGTGTGTGTGTGTGTGTGTGTGTGTGTGTGTGTGTGTGTGTGTGTGTGTGTGTGTGTGTGTGTGCGGTAAGCTTAAATCGTCCCCAGGGTAATATACATCCAAAATCTTTTGACCCCTGAAGGATTCGAACCCGGTCAGCCAGGGTCTCCATGCCACTGGGAGTCCAGTGTTATAACCACTCAGCGACTGTCAAAAGTATTGGGAAGAAGTCATAAGACCTACTTGCACCCAGCTGGTTGACCGAGTTTGAATGCACAAATCAGTGATCTAAAGAGGATGCTTGACAGGGTTGCCAAAATCGTGCTCACGGTGCTTTTTACCTGCTCACAAGATGCTCATCTTCACCAAAGCTAACTTAACCTGCTCACAAGATGCTCATCTTCACCATAGCTAACTTAACCTGCTCACAAGATGCTCATCTTCACCATAGCTAACTTAACCTGCTCACAAGATGCTCATCTTCACCATAGCTAACTTAACCTGCTCACAAGATGCTCATCTTCACCATAGCTAACTTAACCTGCTCACAAGATGCTCATCTTCACCATAGCTAACTTAACCTGCTCACAAGATGCTCATCTTCACCAAAGCTAACTTAACCTGCTCACAAGATGCTCATCTTCACCATAGCTAACTTAACCTGCTCACAAGATGCTCATCTTCACCATAGCTAACTTAACCTGCTCACAAGATGCTCATCTTCACCATAGCTAACTTAACCTGCTCACAAGATGCTCATCTTCACCATAGCTAACTTAACCTGCTCACAAGATGCTCATCTTCACCATAGCTAACTTAACCTGCTCACAAGATGCTCATCTTCACCAAAGCTAACTTAACCTGCTCACAAGATGCTCATCTTCACCATAGCTAACTTAACCTGCTCACAAGATGCTCATCTTCACCAAAGCTAACTTAACCTGCTCACAAGATGCTCATCTTCACCATAGCTAACTTAACCTGCTCACAAGATGCTCATCTTCACCATAGCTAACTTAACCTGCTCACAAGATGCTCATCTTCACCATAGCTAACTTAACCTGCTCACAAGATGCTCATCTTCACCAAAGCTAACTTAACCTGCTCACAAGATGCTCATCTTCACCAAAGCTAGCTTGCTTGCTAAGGTGTTCTTCCTCCTACAGCAGCATCCTTTAGAAGCCCAGACTAGACAAAGTCCTCAGCGTTCCTCTAGGTAACCAACAGTGAAAACAAGCGATTTTCCCCACAGATCTGGAGGCCTTGCTGCCCGCACAGTCTCGCAAATTACTTTGTCAGACTTCTTCCCGCCTCTGTATCGAACACTCTTATAAAACAAATCCTACCAGAATCCCCCTTGGTGATTCTACAAGGATACAGGATCTTGCCTTTATTGATTATTCCAATCACTGTGGTGGTCTTGCAGCTCTACCTTTGGTAGCAGTCCTTGTATTTTTAACATCTTTATTAACAAAAATATACAATTTTATCTAATCGGAGTAATTCAATAGTCATATGTTATTATGACAAAAAGGGCGAGATCAATGATGCTAAGCACAAATCTTCTGTGTTTCTTCACTAGAGAAGGAAGTTGCAGATTAGCTCTCCAAAGTTCATTTTACAGTTTCATTATGGCCTGATGCTAAGAGATGTTTCACTGACCTTGTCAACATTATCAAAGACTCGGTACAAGCGGATACAATCTGTTTGGAGTAGCCGAGTGTACAACATGGGGGTGAAGCACCCCACTATGGACCAATAGGTCCCCTGCAACCTACGAATCTCCTGTGATTGAGTGATGGTTGGATGGTTGGTCTTGGTGGCTTAAGATGACAGAGTGTAACCGGGTGACAGTTGCCTCTTAACAGAGGGCTGGGGCTTGTGACGGGTAACACCTTGCTAAAGACCAATCTTCTATTTTCACTAAATCTTTTATTTTGGTGTTGAGTGCCAAGATATTTCTGGTGATGATCTGGTTGTGTGTAGAGACCACCTTCTTGGTGGGGTCTTGTTGTTTGTTATAGTCGCACACGCGCCACACTACCTTAATGGTGGCTATCAATTTTATGGAGTTGTGTGTGTGTGTGTGTGTGTGTGTGTGTGTGTGTGTGTGTGTGTGTGTGTGTGTGATGTGTGTGATGTGTGTGATGTGTGTGATGTGTGTGTTTGTGTGTGTGTGTGTGTGTGTGTGTGTGTGTGTGTGTGTGTGTGTGTGTGTGTGTGTGTGTGTGATGTGTGTGTGTGTGTGTGTGTATGCTTACCTATTTGTGCTTACGAGGGTTGAGCTTTGACTCTTTGGTAACGCCTCTCAACCGTAAATCAACTGGTGTACAGATTATTGAGCCTACTGGGCTCTATCATATCTACATTTAAAACTGTGTATGGAGTCAGCCTCTACCACATCACTGCCTAATGCATTCCATCTGTTAACTACTCTGACACTGAAAAAGGTTTTTTTAACGTCCCTGTGGCTCATTTGGGTTCTCATTTTCCACGTGTGCCCCCTTGTTCGCGTACTACCCGTGTTAAACAGTTTATCTTTATCTACCCTGTCAATTCCCCTGACGATTTTGTAGGCAGTGATCATGTCCCCCCCTTACTCTTCTGTCTTCCAGTGTCAGAAGAGTAAGTTTGATTTTGATAGGGACGCGAGTCTTATTTTCCTCGGCGTCACCCCTTTTATATGAAAGGAAAGGGCCCTCCCAGGTGGGCCCCTCCCAGGTGGGGCCCCTCCCAGGTGGGCCCCTCCCAGGTGGGCCCGTCCCAGGTGGGGTCCTCCCAGGTGGGCCCCTCCCAGGTGGGCCCTCCCAGGTGGGCCCTTCCTGGTGGGGCCCTCCTGGTGGGGCCCTCCCAGGTGGGCCCCTCCCAGGTGGGCCCTCCCAGGTGGGCCCTTCCTGGTGGGGCCCTCCTGGTGGGGCCCTCCCAGGTGGGGCCTCCCAGGTGGGGCCTCCCAGGTGGGCCCCTCCCAGGTGGGCCCCACCCAGGTGGGCCCTCCCTGGTGGGCCTGGGGCAGCTGTAGGAGCGGCAGTAGTGGGGGGGCTTCACTCCTCGCCCCCCGGGTCCCGCCTCTTCATAAAGTGACTTTTTATGTAGAGATATTTTTCCCTGTTAGGGTGGTGCCTTGAGGCTGTTTACGTTAATATAATGTGCGAGGCAATCTCCTGGGCGGGTGGCGCGCCTGCCTCTGTCTGCTCCCCTCTGTGCCTGCTGGCTCGAGCTTTAACTATTGGACCCCGCCTTCCCGCCACCCGTTGGCTAATCTCTCTCTCTCTCTCTCTCTCTCTCTCTCTCTCTCTCTCTCTCTCTCTCTCTCTCTAGCGACGTTATACACACCTCCTTCACTTGTGCGTCATACTCCGTCCTTCGTAATCCTGGAACGAGCCTCGTTCCGAACCTCTGAAATTTTTGTTCTTGTTTCCTGACGTGGTTTTTTTACAATGGGAGTTCCACCATGGTGGAAGCCGGTGGAGAGCCGGTCGGCCGAGCGGACAGCACGCTGGACTTGTGATCCTGTGGTCCTGGGTTCGATCCCAGGCGCCGGCGAGAAACAATGGGCAGAGTTTCTTTCACCCTATGCCCCTGTTACCTAGCAGTAAAATAGGTACCTGGGTGTTAGTCAGCTGTCACGGGCTGCTTCCTGGGGGTGGAGGCCTGGTCGAGGACCGGGCCGCGGGGACACTAAAGCCCCGAAATCATCTCAAGAAGATGGTGCTGACACGCAGCTGACACACTCCTCTGTCCCAACACGGAGGACAGCAGACGGTATAACGTATCTCCACTGATACCAGCCACTACGCAAGTTGTTGATAATTATGACTAACTTGAAGATAGTTACTGCCGCCACCACCTTCGTCGACTTTGATGATTATAAGTATTTAACAGTGACCGGCGTCGGCGGGTGCCGCTCACGGGAATATCTTGAGTTATCTTGAGATGATTTCGGGGCTTTTTAGAGTCCCCGCGGCCCGGTCCTCGACCAGGCCTCCACCCCCAGGAAGTAGCCCGTGACAGCTGACTTAACTCCCAGGTACCTATTTTACTGCTAGGTAACAGGGGCATTCAGGGTGAAAGAAACTTTGCCCATTTGTTTCCGCCTCGTGCGGGAATCGAACCCGCGCCACAGAATTACGAGTCCTGCGCGCTATCCACCAGGCTACGAGGCCCCAAGGTTAAAGGTGCCACACAGAGGGGGGGGGGAGTGAGCACACAGTCGCTTTCCACTCTCTTCTGGCCGCTCTATGAATGAATACACGGGACGAATGGCTACCCAGATGGGCAAGTTAGTAATATATTTATTTAATTTAAGATCACTATATAAAAGTCCTACTCTATCTTCCCTATCAAGGCAGGTAGTAATCAACACTTGTGGTGTTGGCACATAAGGGACCACCCGCCAAACACACAGCGAAACTACGACGTTGCTACAACGTTCAAACAAGATTTAATACCTCCTAAAAAGTTATAACAACCGATATAACACGTTGTAACAACGTTTAAATACGTCAAAAACACGTTAAGCCGAGATGTAACAACTTTATTACAAATTGTAACAAGCGGAAAATTGGGTCAGTTACGGTTTGTGTTTCCAGGGCAGTACTCACTCAAGATACAGCAGTGTAGAAGTTTCCTTACAGATGCCAGACCGTCAGTCTCCCTCCCCCTGTGATACCCCAACACAACACCCCAGACTCTCGACTGAGACAACACACACTCTCTCCTCCCTCCATGATTGATGAAGATTAAGCCACCCAAAAGGTGGCACGGGCATGAATAGCCCGTAAGTGGTGGCCCTTTTGAGCAATTACCAGTATCAAGAGCTGATACTGGAGATCTGTGGAGGTGCGACTGCACCCTGCGTGACGGGAGATGTCTCCCCCGTGTCTCTCCCTCTGTTTTAGATTTAGCTACTCAGAACGAAGTGTCCATGTAGCACGGGCTATGGTGAGCCCGTGTCTCTCCCTCTCTCGTAACGAGATTTTATACTCGTCTATCCCCAATTTTCCGTTGAATAGACGGATTTGAATCTGGTAACAAGGGACTACCTTCCATCTCTACAAACTACTGGAGGTGAGGTTTGTTTGACCTAACCTCACCTCCCTGTGAATGTCTCGTAAGTCAGGTATAACCCCAAGTCTCTACTCAAGTCACCTCAATAACTGTTACAACGGTGACAGTGGCTGATAGATAACACCTCCCCCCCCCACGACCCAACACTAAGGACAGCAGACGGTGACAGTGGCTGACAGATAACACCTCCCCTCCCCCCCCACGACCCAACACTAAGGACAGCAGACGGTGACAGTGGCTGACAGATAACACCCCCCCCCCGGTCCCAACACTGAGGACAGCAGACGGGGTGACAGTGGCTGACAGATAACACCCCTCCCCCGTCCCAACACTGAGGACAGCAGACGGGGTGACAGTGGCTGACAGATAACACCCCTCCCCCGTCCCAACACTGAGGACAGCAGACGGGGTGACAGTGACCGACAGATAACACCCCTCCCCCGTCCCAACACTGAGGACAGCAGAAGGTGACAGTGGCTGACAGATAACACCTCCCCTCCCCCCCCACGACCCAACACTAAGGACAGCAGACGGTGACAGTGACTGACAGATAACACCCCCTATAAGGAGGGGGGGTGGAGAAGATAGCCAAGATAGCTTTACCACCAACACGCCGCAGATAACCATATCATGGACGGCCAGGGTAATCTCCACAATTTAATTCCATTACAAAAGTTTAGCGGCACTCAATACTCCCCGGGCGACCACCGCCACTCCCTGACCTTCCTTAGTGAGTGGCACGGTGAGTGGCACGGTGAGTGACACGGTGAGTGGCACGGTGAGTGACACGGTGAGTGGCACGGTGAATAGCACGGTGAGTGGCACGGTGAGTGACACGGTGAGTGACACGGTGAGTGGCATGGTGAGTGGCACAATGAGTGGCTTGGTGAGTGGCTTGTTGAGTGGCTCGGTGAGTGGCTTGTTGAGTGGCTTGCTGAGTGGCACGGTGAGTGGCACGGTGAGTGGCATAGTGAGTGGCACGGTGAGTGCCACGGTAAGTGGCTTGTTGAGTGGCACGGTGAGTGCCACGGTAAGTGGCTTGTTGAGTGGCACGGTGAGTGGCTTGGTGAGAGGCACGGTGAGAGGCTTGGTGAGTGGGCTTGGTGAGTGGCTTGGTGAGTGGCACAATGAGAGGCTTGGTGAGTGGCTTGGTGAGTGGCACGGTGAGTGGCTTGGTGAGTGGCTTGGTGAGTGGCTTGGTGAGAGGCACGGTGAGAGGCTTGGTGAGTGGCTTGGTGAGTGGCTTGGTAAGTGGCTTGGTAAGTGGCTTGGTGAGTGGCACGGTGAGTGGCTTGTTGAGTGGCTTGTTCAGTGGCTCGGTGAGTGGCACGGTGAGTGGCTTGAGTGGCACGGTGAGTGGCATAGTGAGTGGCACGGTGAGTGCCACGGTAAGTGGCTTGTTGAGTGGCACGGTGAGTGGCTTGGTGAGAGGCACGGTGACAGGCTTGGTGAGTGGCTTGGTGAGTGGCTTGGTGAGTGGCACGGTGAGTGGCTTGGTGAGAGGCTTGGTGAGTGGCTTGGTGAGTGGCACGGTGAGTGGCTTGGTGAGTGGCTTGGTGAGAGGCACGGTGAGTGGCTTGTTGAGTGGCTTGGTGAGAGGCACGGTGAGAGGCTTGGTGAGTGGCTTGGTGAGTGGCACGGTGAGTGGCACGGTGAGTGGCTTGGTGAGTGGCACGGTGAGTGACTTGTTGAGTGGCTTGGTGAGTGGCACGGTGAGTGGCTTGGTGAGAGGCACGGTGAGAGGCTTGGTGAGTGGCTTGGTGAGTGGCTTGGTGAGTGGCATGGTGAGTGGCACGGTGAGTGGCTTGGTGAGAGGCACGGTGAGAGGCTTGGTGAGTGGCATGGTGAGTGGCACGGTGAGTGGCACGGTGAGTGGCACGGTGAGAGGCTTGGTGAGAGGCACGGTGAGTGGCACGGTGAGTGGCTTGGTGAGTGGCTCGGTGAGAGGCACGGTGAGAGGCACGGTGAGAGGCTTGGTGAGTGGCTTGTTGAGTGGCACGGTGAGTGGCTTGGTGAGTGGCACTGTGAGTTGCACGGTGAGAGGCTTGGTGAGTGGCACGGTGAGAGGCTTGGTGAGTAGCACGGTGAGTGGCACGGTGAGAGGCACGGTGAGTGGCTTGGTGAGTGGCATGGTGAGTGGCACGGTGAGTGGCTTGGTGAGAGGCACGGTGAGAGACTTGGTGAGTGGCTTGGTAAGTGGCTTGGTGAGTGGCACGGTGAGTGGCACGGTGAGTGGCTTGGTGAGTGGCACGGTGAGTGACTTGTTGAGTGGCTTGGTGAGTGGCACGGTGAGAGGCTTGGTGAGTGACTTGGTGAGTGGCTTGGTGAGTGGCATGGTGAGTGGCACGGTGAGTGGCTTGGTGAGAGGCACGGTGAGAGGCTTGGTGAGTGGCATGGTGAGTGGCACGGTGAGTGGATTGGTGAGTGGGACGGTGAGTGGCTTGGTGAGAGGCACGGTGAGTGGCACGGTGAGTGGCTTGGTGAGTGGCACGGTGAGAGGCTTGGTGAGAGGCACGGTGAGAGGCTTGGTGAGTGGCTTGTTGAGTGGCACGGTGTGGCACGGTGAGTGGCTTGGTGAGTGGCACTGTGAGTTGCACGGTGAGAGGCTTGGTGAGTGGCATGGTGGGTGGCACAGTGAGTGGCTTGGTGAGAGGCACGGTGAGAGGCACGGTGAGAGGCTTGGTGAGTGGCTTGGTGAGTGGCTTGGTAAGTGGCTTGGTGAGTGGCACGGTGAGTGGCTTGGTGAGTGGCTTGGTGAGTGGCACTGTGAGTTGCACGGTGAGAGGCTTGGTGAGTGGCTTGGTGAGTGGCTTGGTGAGTGGCTTGCTGAGTGGCACGGTGAGTGGCTTGGTGAGAGGCACGGTGAGAGGCTTGGTGAGTGGCTTGGTAAGTGGCACGGTGAGAGGCTTGGCGAGTAACACGGTGAGAGGCACGGTGAGTGGCTTGCTGAGTGGCATGGTGAGTGGCACGGTGAGTGGCACAGTGAGTGGCTTGGTGAGTGGCACAGTGAGTGGCATGGTGAGTGGCCTTGTGAGTGGCACGGTGAGTGACTTTGTGTCTAGCTTGGCAACTAGTTTAGTGATTGATGAAGATTAAGCCACCCAAGAGGTGGCACGGGCATGAATAGCCCGTAAGTGGTAGATTTTTTGGAGTTCATGTGATCTTTGGTCATGAAAGAATATATTGTGTCCTGAAGGCGCATTTTAACTGCCAGTCCTTACCCTGTGGCTGTTACCGAGGGGGAGAATACTGCTTGAGAGAGACGAGCTGCAATAGTTTAGTGTTGTTATTGTTTTAAATTTAGCTATGCAGAACGAAATGTCCATGTAGCACAGGATATAGTGACCCCGTAATTGAGTTCGGTTATTCGCGATAACCTTGTTACTGTGATATTTGGTTCAAATAGAGGTCAAATGGGTCAAATACAATGGATTTTTGGGTTTTAAATGGAAGTGGGGCTTCCTCTTTCCCCCCCCCCCCCCCCCGTTTCTTTTCGGCTTCTGTTTTAGCGCACTGGTTATAGTCTTGTTTTAATAACATTATCTTGATGGCGGATATAGATGCACAGTGTTCAATAGTACGTCCCATTCTTCAACTGCTTTTCTAATCATTGTAGTCGCTGTGGAGTTTTCATCTAATGCAGCTGCAGTCATTGGATGAATGTTGAGTTTGATGCGTTGGGCTTCAGTTGCTTCACATTCCAGTAAGTAATGCAATAGTGGCGCCTGTGCTTCTGTTCCACAGATATGACACTCTTTAACTATTGGGTTTATTACCTCCCTGCAGCACTTGTAACCAAGTCTGAGTCTGTGTATGGCTACTGCAATGTCTCTGGGTATCCTTTTGCCAGGTTTGAAATAGTAGTACACAGTGGCTTGTTCGTACCATATCGCAGTGGATGTTCCTTCCGCTGCTTTGGCTCTGTGGCGACTTTTGATAGTTAAGAATATTTTCTTCTTGATTTGCTCCTTAATCTGAAAAACTTGGAGGTATTTTTTCCTGTACAACAGGTAGAGCAGTGGAAGTTTTTGGTAGTGAGTCTGCCTTATCATTACCATCTATGCCAATGTGACTTGACCTCCAGTTTAGGGTGATTGACAGCCCTAGATTATGGGCTTCTTTCCTATATGTAGGATTTCTGTGAGGAGTATATTATCTCTGTGCTGACTGGATAACAATGCCTGGAGCGAAGATTTAGACGTATGAATAATGAGATCATGTCAATTATTCTCAATTGCATAATTTATGACCGCTTTCAGGGCATATAATTCTGATTGCAATGTTGAGCACCCACTGTTCAAGCTCCATTAAAATCCATGGTTGTTGGTATAAACTGCTGCCCCGGCAGAATCTCTTTCTTGATCAATAGTTTAGTGATTGATGAAGATTAAGGCACCCAAGAAGTGGCACGGGCATGAATAGCCCGTAAATGGTAAATTCTTTTGTTTAGTAAATGTATACTGTTTGCTGAGGTCGCATTTAATCGTCAGGCTGCTATCGTGGGGGAGGATACTGCTTCACAGTATTTATGAGGGTGTCCAGCTGCTGGACACCTTTCTTGACCAGAAGAGTGGCTGTGTTGATGGCTTCAGGGTGGTTATTGCAAGAGTCAGGGAATCTTTTAAGTTCTTCTAAGGTCATTGGTTGCTTCACATTCTAGGAGATAGTGAAGTAATGGCTTTTCTGTGACAGTTTGGCAGAAGATGCACTCTCTCTGTCGGGGTTCACCAATCTCCCAGTTGCATCTGTAACCTAGACGTAGTCTATATAACCTAACGGCTATTTTCCTGTGGATTCCTTTTGGGATATTAAACCTGTACCTCACACTCGTGCTTGGTGGGTCTGAAGGTACCATATTGCAGACGGCAAACCTTCAGCTACTCTCTGGTGTAGATAGGCTTTGTTGAGGTGTGAGTGTTTTTTGGTGATGGTGTTTATGTTCTCTAGGCTGAGTTGGGTTGTTTTATGTATCACTGGATGACGAGTTGCTAATTTAGCAATTTCATTGGCTCTCTCATTTAATGGAATTCCAACATGGGATGGGATCCAGTTTAGGGTGAAGTTGAATCTTTTGCCTGTAGCTACTGCTCCTAGAGACAAAATGGTGGTAATTATTTCCATGTTGTCTTTCCATTTTTTTTTCTAATATTTAAAGTGCAGCTTTAGAGTCTGTGTGTATGATTGCATTTTGAGTGTTTTGTGCAATCACATATGCGAATGCCTGTTGTATGGCAAACAGCTCAGTTTGGGTTGATGATACTGGTCCTCCCAGTCTCCAATATACCTGTTCGCTGGCCGTACTAAGAGCAGCGCCATAGTTTAGTGACTAGGTTGGTGAATTTATAATCAAAAGTATAAGTGAGGTGCTTGGTGAGGTGTTTGGTGAGGTGCCTCACACTCGGGCTGGTATGAGGTGCCGTAATGAGGCACCTCACCAAGCCCGAGCAAGGCACTACAGCAGAATAGAGCACCTGGTGCAGTGTGCTCTGCTGCTGCAGACTTGTATATGACAAAACAAACAAAGCTGGTTGTGTTTAACTGCGGGTCTTCCTTAACCAATCCTTGCGCTTGCCTAGCCGAGGTTAGGTTAAGGTTTGGTTCTGTTTGAGTCCTGTTAGGGACCACTTCTTAGGTTAGGTTAGGTTTCAAATCTTGTTAGGGCCTTGCTTCGTTAGATCTCGTGTCGCTTGGCCACCGATCTCCTGGCGTGAGGGGAGGGTAGGATAGGGTAGGGCAGGGTAAGGTAAGGTAAGGTAAGGTTAGGTTGGGTAGGGTAGGTGAGGTGAGGTGAGGTGAGGTTGCGTTGGGTTGTGTACTGATGCCCATGTCAGGCTCGCTCTCTCCAGGTCAGCAATATATCCAGCTTTGAATGGGGCTGTTAATGTGCAACAATATTCCACCCTTGAGAGCACTACTCTCTTAAAGTATCATCATTGGTGCGGCATCTCGTGTACGGAAGGTTCTCGTTATCCAACCCGTCATTTTTCTTACAGTTGTGACAGCAACTTTGTTGTATTCTTAAACAGTAAGGTCTTCTGACATGATTACTCCTAACCTTTTAGGACTTTGGGAGTAATTATGATTACTCCTAAACATTGCAATATATACACCATCGTACATATATTGACGTAATGGACAATTAGATAGTAGAATTTGATACTATTTTCTTTATAGAGTCCAGAAAAAAATAAAGCTAAACGCCAAACTTAAAAATTCCTATAGCACATAAGTACTATATTAGGCCTCAGCAAGCATGTAATAGGCCTAGGATGATTAGGTTATATTAGCAACCTAAATACAAAACGGTTGGTACAAATTCAATAGTACTAAATTCAACTTTGTACCCGTCCATCACGTCAGTATACGTACGCTGGCCCACATGGTCACTGTGAGGACTGTCCATCACGTCAATATATGTACGCTGGCCCACATGGTCACTGTGAGGACTGTCCATCACGTCAATATATGTACGCTGGCCCACATGGTCACTGTGAGGACTGTCCATTACGTCAATATATGTACGCTGGCCCACATGGTCACTGTGAGGACTGTCCATCACGTCAATATATGTACGCTGGCCCACATGGTCACTGTGAGGACTGTCCATCACGTCAATATATGTACGCTGGCCCACATGGTCACTGTGAGGACTGTCCATTACGTCAATATATGTACGCTGGCCCACATGGTCACTGTGAGGACTGTCCATTACGTCAATATATGTACGCTGGCCCACATGGTCACTGTGAGGACTCTCTAAACACGAAGATGGGGCTGTATATTTCTTATGTTCTTCACTTGGGAAGGAAGGCAATATTGGAGAGTTATTTGTTCAACTTTCTCCATTTTATTTCAGTTTAAGATGTGGTAAGAACCACCTCCCTATTAGTATGTGGCAGAGGGTGAGCGCATCTAGACTGTCTGATGTTAACGTGCAGCTGGGGCAGGTCGTGCAGCTGGTGTAGGTCGTGCAGGTGGTGCAGCTGGTGTAGGTCGTGCAGCTGGAGCAGGTCGTGCAGCTGGTGTAGGTCGTGCAGCTGGTGCAGGTCGTGCAGCTGGTGCAGGTCGTGCAGCTGGTGCAGGTCGTGCAGCTGGGGCAGCTGGAGCAACTGGTGCAGCTGGGGGAGTCTACGAGGGCAGTATTAGGACAATTTATAGACCTGTACGTTTGCTAGTTGATTACCCGTTAACGACTGTGAGAGTTCCACTAACTCCCTCAGCCTGGCCTGTGGCCAAGCCTCCTGTGTGATTGCCTGCTCTGTAGAGCTGTTTGTCTTCGTAGCTGCAGGGCCCACACAGCCAGGCTCCTCTCCAGCACACACACCTGTCCCGTTCTCTCCCCGCAGCTTCCACTGATGTCCCACCGACACTTCTTAAGATCTATTGGCAGGAGATTGAAAAGTCGTGGTGTTTACATTGGTGTTTACACTGTTTTATTTGTGTTTATGGCAACCCGACTATACTAGGTTTATTTTGCATTTCCAACAATACTTCTCACTCTAGTATGTTGCAATTTTATTAATACAGATTTGGAACCCGGCCTTACAAGTTCCAAATCTGTATATTCCAACATTATGAGATATCTTTCTCGTCTTCATTCCCTGGAGTACAGTTTGAGTGTTCTGAGTCTGTTATGGTAGTATAAATGCTTGGCCATTCTATGCACGCAATAAAGGATCTGTGCACACTCTCCAGCTCTGACGTCTCGGTAGGCTTCAAATGGGATGTAAGAACTGAACATTATATGAAATAGTACCAGTAGTTTTATTTGTTTTTTATTTTATATAAACAAGAGTTGTTACATTCTTGTACAGCCACCAGCACGCGTAGCGTTTCGGGCAGGTCCTAATGTTCCCTGGAATACGACCCGCCAAATCGTTTTACAACCAGATACAGATTCACTGCTGGGTGAACAGAGGCTACATTAAAGGATTGGCGCCCAGTCAATCCTCCGCGGCCAGGATTCGAGACCAGGCCAAACACTGGCGATAGGACGTCCCACTGCGCCACGGGGACGCTAATAGTTTGAAGTGTAGCATCATTGTTGCAGCCTTTGTTGTGAAGACTCTCGCTGTCCACGTTACTGGCCGCTGTTGACTGTGACAATATCACACCGTGTTCTTTCATGTACTTCTATTAACAGTTTCGTGTTCCACGACCGTAGTATTGGGAAAATGATTACCGTTGACCGTCATATCATTTTCCGTTGGTGATTGGAACACCGTGCATTCATCAGATTGTAATTTTTCAAGCATCTTCCCCCCGAGGCTCTTTTAGTATATATTTTGGTCTCGTGTGCGAAGGATGACATGAACCTGTGGTGTATATTCAAGCCAAGACCGTACCTTGTGGAGCCACACCATACTCGGGCTGTATTTAGCTTTATTTCCTGTCACTCTTTGTAATCCGTGTGATAGAAAATTTTAAAACTACCTTCCTACTTTACCTGTTATTCATTAGGCTTTCATTTTGCGGACCAATCCTCTATGCTCACATTTATCGAATGCCTTTGCAAAATCTGTGTAAAGAGCATATGCTTTTTTATTTACTTCTGATGCCTTCATAATTTTATCATAGTGATGAAGGAGTTGTGAAAGACAAGATTTTCCTGCTCTAAACCCGTGTTGACCTGGATTATATAATTCATTCTTTCCCATGTAATAGCTGAGTTGGCTTCTTAGTAACCTCTCAAACACTATAGAGACGTGTGATGTCAGACCCAACGGTCTGTGGTTCTTGCCAGTGCTTTACAACCTCCTTTATGAAGAGTGTAGCGATGACTGCAGTCTGTAGGGTCTATGAAGAGTCACTTGTCTCCAGGCTTTTCCTACATATTGTACTGAGAGCCCGTGCTAATGGTATTTTGCTAACAGCCAGCCAGGTAAGGACAGCTTGAGACACCAACAACCAGACAAGGACAGCTTGAGACACCAACAACCAGACAAGGACAGCCTGAGGCACGTACACAACCAGACAAGGACAGCCTGAGGCACCAACACAACCAGACAAGGACAGCCTGAGGCACCAACACAACCAGACAAGGACAGCTTGAGGCACGTACACAACCAGACAAGGACAGCTTGAGGCACGTACACAACCAGACAAGGACAGCTTGAGGCACGTACACAACCAGACAAGGACAGCTTGAGGCACGTACACAACCAGACAAGGACAGCTTGAGGCACCAACACAACCAGACAAGGACAGCTTGAGACACCAACAACCAGACAAGGACAGCTTGAGGCACCAACACAACCAAACAAGGACAGCTTGAGACACCAACAACCAGACAAGGACAGCTTGAGGCACCAACACAACCAGACAAGGACAGCTTGAGACACCAACAACCAGACAAGGACAGCTTGAGGCACCAACAACCAGACAAGGACAGCTTGAGGCACCAACAACCAGACAAGGACAGCTTGAGGCACCAACAACCAGACAAGGACAGCTTGAGGCACCAACACAACCAGACAAGGACAGCTTGAGGCACCAACAACCAGACAAGGACAGCTTGAGGCACCAACAACGAGACAAGGACAGCTTGAGGCACCAACACAACCAGACAAGGACAGCTTGAGACACCAACAACCAGACAAGGACAGCTTGAGGCAACAACACAACCAGACAAGGACAGCTTGAGATAACAACAACAACCAACCAAGGACAGCTTGAGGCACCAACAACCAGACAAGGACAGCTTGAGGCACCAACAACCAGACAAGGACAGCTTGAGGCACCAACACAACCAGACAAGGACAGCTTGAGGCACCAACAACGAGACAAGGACAGCTTGAGGCACCAACAACGAGACAAGGACAGCTTGAGACACCAACAACCAGACAAGGACAGCTTGAGGACACCAACAACCAGACAAGGACAGCTTGAGGCACCAACAACCAGACAAGGACAGCTTGAGGCACCAACAACCAGACAAGGACAGCTTGAGGCACCAACAACGAGACAAGGACAGCTTGAGGCACCAACAACCAGACAAGGACAGCTTGAGACCACCAACAACCAGACAAGGACAGCTTGAGGCACCAACAACCAGACAAGGACAGCTTGAGGCACCAACAACCAGACAAGGACAGCTTGAGACACCAACAACCAGACAAGGACAGCTTGAGGCACCAACAACCAGACAAGGACAGCTTGAGGCACCAACACAACCAGACAAGGACAGTTTGAGGCACCAACACAACCAGACAAGGACAGCTTGAGGCACCAACAACCAGACAAGGACAGCTTGAGGCACCAACACAACCAGACAAGGACAGTTTGAGGCACCAACACAACCAGACAAGGACAGCTTGAGGCACCAACAACCAGACAAGGACAGCTTGAGACCACCAACACAACCAGACAAGGACAGCTTGAGGCACCAACACAACCAGACAAGGACAGCTTGAGACACCAACAACCAGACAAGGACAGCTTGAGGCACCAACACAACCAGACAAGGACAGCTTGAGACACCAACAACCAGACAAGGACAGCTTGAGGCACCAACACAACCAGACAAGGACAGCTTGAGGCCACCAACAACCAGACAAAGACAGCTTGAGGCACCAACACAACCAGACAAGGACAGCTTGAGGCACCAACAACCAGACAAGGACAGCTTGAGGCACCAACACAACCAGACAAGGACAGTTTGAGGCACCAACACAACCAGACAAGGACAGCTTGAGGCACCAACAACCAGACAAGGACAGCTTGAGACCACCAACACAACCAGACAAGGACAGCTTGAGGCACCAACACAACCAGACAAGGACAGCTTGAGACACCAACAACCAGACAAGGACAGCTTGAGACACCAACAACCAGACAAGGACAGCTTGAGACACCAACACAACCAGACAAGGACAGTTTGAGGCACCAACACAACCAGACAAGGACAGCTTGAGACACCAACAACCAGACAAGGACAGTTTGAGGCACCAACACAACCAGACAAGGACAGCTTGAGGCCACCAACAACCAGACAAAGACAGCTTGAGGCACCAACACAACCAGACAAGGACAGTTTGAGGCACCAACACAACCAGACAAGGACAGCTTGAGGCCACCAACAACCAGACAAAGACAGCTTGAGGCACCAACTCAACCAGACAAGGACAGCTTGAGGCACCAACACAACCAGACAAGGACAGCTTGAGGCACCAACACAACCAGACAAGGACAGCTTGAGGCACCAACACAACCAGACAAGGACAGCTTGAGGCCACCAACAACCAGACAAGGATAGCTTGAGGCACCAACACAACCAGACAAGGACAGCTTGAGGCCACCAACAACCAGACAAAGACAGCTTGAGGCACCAACACAACCAGACAAGGACAGCTTGAGGCACCACCACAACCAGACAAGGACAGCTTGAGGCCACCAACAACCAGACAAAGACAGCTTGAGGCACCAACACAACCAGACAAGGACAGCTTGAGGCACCACCACAACCAGACAAGGACAGCTTGAGGCACCAACACAACCAGACAAGGACAGCTTGAGGCCACCAACAACCAGACAAGGACAGCTTGAGGCCACCAACAACCAGACAAGGACAGCTTGAGGCCACCAACACAACCAGACAAGGACAGCTTGAGGCCACCAACACAACCAGACAAGGACAGCTTGAGACCACCAACAAAACCAAAGGTGTTCTGACTCCCTTTATAAAAACATCCATTACTCTTTTCACCCACCTTTCCTCTCACAAAAAACTTCCTCTTCTCCCCCCACTGCTGCCTCTCCTGGCTGCCTCCCCACCTGCCTTTGCCAGCTTCTTTCCACCCTGCCTTCTCCGCCGGCTGCCCATCTTTTACCTTCTCTAGCCTTCCCCGGTTGGCTCCCCCTGCCTTCATCTTGCCTACCCTTGCTGCCTTCTCTTGCCTTTACCGCCTGCCTTCCTCCTCAGGGGCGCCTGAAAGCTGGGTGGACAGCGCTTCGGATTCGTAGTCCTGAGGTTCCGGGTTCGATCCCCGGTGGAGACAAATGGGCAAAATGTTTCTTTCACCCTGAAGTCCCTGTTATCTAGCAGTAAATAGGTACCTGGGAGTAAGACAGCTGCTACAGGCTGCTTCCTGGGGATGTGTAACAAAAAGGAGGCCTGGTCGAGGACCGGGCCTCGGGGACGCTAAGCCCCGAAATCATCTCAAGATCCTCCTGCTTTCCGGCTGCCCCCCCCCCCTGCATTCATCACTGCCGGGTCTCCCCTTCCTTCCCTGATTGCCTTCCTCAGCTGCTTTCTTTTTTCTGTTACCTTCCCTGCCTTCCCCGCCTGCTTCCCTTCTCTCTGGTCATCCTCGCCTCTCCTTCCCTCTCCTTGCAACACCTCACCACACGTCGCCATTCCTCGCAACACCTTGTCATTCCTCGCCACACCTCGCCTCTCCTCGCCACACCTCGCCTCTCCTCGCCACACCTCGCCTCTCCTCGCCACACCTCGCCTCTCCTCGCCACACCTCGCCTCTCCTCGCCACACCTCGCCTCTCCTCGCCACACCTCGCCTCTCCTCGCCATGTCTGGCTTCGCATCTAATGTTTACTTTAAACTTTTCATAAAATTTACGGCGTATAAAGTAATTAATATAATTTTAATGTTTCCTTTAGCGGAAAGTGGAGCAGTTTTTGGTACACAGCGCTTATGGCCGTCCACCCCCGGGGGTGGAGTGTGTCCCCCCCCCGGGGGTAGAGGGGTGTTCACCCCCGGGGGTGGAGGGGTGTCCACCCCCGGTGGTGGAGGGTGTCCTCCCCCCCGGGGGTGGAGGGTGTCCCTCCCCCGGGAGGGAGGGGAGGATACCATGCCAAAGATTACCATCAGAGTGCCGGCGAGGGGATGGGGAATTAGCCTCGGCTACCATCCTCTTTTGTCCGGTCGTGTTGGTCGAATGGTTAAGGTGTCCTGTACGCCAGATGCAGAGTGCTCCTGGCAGTATGGGTTCGAGTCACTTCTGGGGTGTGAGTTTTCAGTCGCATATATGCCTAGAGACCGTTCAGGCTTGTTCGCATGTGTATATATATATATATATATATATATATATATATATATATATATATATTATATATATTATATATATATATATTATATATATTATATATATATATATTATATATATTATATATATATATATATAAAATATACACACACGAAAACTCCAGAAGGATTCGAACCCAGCCAGCCAAGAGCACTATGCACCTTGGTGTATCAAGTACTTTAGCCTTTGAATCCTTCTGGGGTGTGCAGTTATCACATTGGCTTGAGAACCATTATGGCTTGTTTGCATATATGAGACAGCGAGAGAGAGAAAAAGAATAAAGAGGAGGAAAAAGAATAAAGAGAGCAGAGAATGAAAGGAACAGTGAGAAGAGAGGTGAGCAAAAAGAGAATAGAGAAAAGAGATGGTAAAGAGATAAAAGAGAGGGAGATAGGAAAGAGGAGAGAATAAAGAGAAAATAGACACACAGAGCGAGAGAGAAGATAAAAAAAGAGGAGAAAGAGAGAGGACACTGAAGAGAGAAAGGAGAAGAGAGAAAAAAGGAGCGTGAATATAGGAGAGAGAAAAGACGACGTGAGAAAAAGAACAAGAGAGAGAAAAGAGAAAAAGTGAAAAATAAGAGAGAAAAATAGAAGAGGGAAAGGAAGAGAGAAGAGAAGTGGAGAGAGAGAGGGAGATAGAAAAGAGGGAGGAGGAGGGGAGAGAGATAAATAAACATGAGAAAGAGGGAGAGAGAAGAGGTAGAGAGATATAGAAAAAAAAGATGGGAGAAAACAGAGAAGAGAGAGCGAGGGAGAGGAGAGGAGAGAGAGGTGAAGGTTGGGTGGTTCCCTCGACACTGTCTTTTTTAATCTCTGTTGTTTATCAGACAGGTGGAGTCTGTGGTGTACTCACCTAGTTGGTCTTGCGGGGATGAGCTCTGGCTCTTTGGTCCCGCCTCTCAACTGTCAATCAACTGATGTACAGATTCCTGAGGCTACTGGGCTCTATCATATCTACATTTAAAATGTAGTGAGGAGTCTGTGAGACACGCGGGAACACGCACGCACACACGTGTGTTTGTGTGTGTGTGTGTGTGTGTGTGTGTGTGTGTGTGTGTGTGTGTGTGTGTGTGTGTGTGTGTGTGTGTGTGAGAACTATGCTTGCGGGCGCGGACAGGCCTCTTGGGTGTTGACAGGCCGTCCCTCTCCCCATCCTGGTCGCCGCGTCCCTTTGAGCGTTCAGGACCAAAGGATTTGGTAAAGATGGAAGGGGGGGGGGGTGGAAGAGGATAAGGATAGTAATTCAGAAAAAGGGATGAGGGTGAAGTATGAGTAGGATGAACAGCGTCCCTTAGGTCAGGTCAGCTGACAGGCTGGCTGTGTTGGGCATGGTACTGACTGTGCCTGCCTAGTATACTCACTTAGTTGTGCTTGCGGGGGTTGACCTTCGGCTCTCTGGTCCCGCCTCTCAACTGTCAATCAACAATTGTACAGATTCCTGAGCCTACTGGGCTCGATCATATTTACATTTGAAGCTGTGTATGGAGTCAGCCTCCACCACATCACTGCCTAATGCATTCCATTTGTTAACTACTCTGACACTGAAAAAAATATTTCTAATGTCTGTGTGGCTCATTTGGGTACTCAGTTTTCACTCGTGTCCCCTTGTTCGTGTCCCACCCGACCTAAAGAGTTTGTCTTTGTCCCGCCCTGTCAATTCCCCTGAGAATTTTGTAGGTGGTTATCATGTCTCTCCTTACTCTTCTGTTTTCCAGGGACGTGAGGTTTAGCTCCCTTATCCTTTCCTCGTAGCTCATACCTCTCAGTTCCGGGACTATTCTGGTGGCATACCTCTGAATCTTCTCTAACTTTGTCTTGTGTTTAACTAAATATGGACTCCAGGCTGGAACTGCATATTCCAGGATTGGTCTGACATAAGTGGTATACAAGATAAGGCAATTCTTATGTTGGCCAATTTAACATATGTCACTGATGATATCCTTTTGAAGTGGGCCTCTGGAGACAGGTTCGGTGTGATATCACCCACCAGATCTCTCTCTCTCTATTTGACTCAAAGGATTTCACCTCCCAGATGGTACCTTGTGTTCAGCCTTTCGCTCCCTTAACCTAATTTCATTACTTTACACTTTCCTGAGTTGAACTTTAGTAGCCATTTTCTAGACCATTCCTCCAGTTTGTCCCGGTCGTCTTGTAGTCTCTGTCTATCATCATCTGTCATGATTTTTCTCATATTTTTTGCATCATCAGCAAACATTGAGAGGAATGAATCTATAGATGGAAGATGGTTTACATATATTAGAAACAGCATGGAGACCAAGTACAGAGCTCTGTTGGCACTCCACTGGTGACATCTCGCCACTCTGATGTCTCTCCTCCCCCCCCCCCCCTCACAGTTACTCGCTGTTTCCTGTTGCTTAGATACTCCCTTATCCACAGGAGCACCTTACCTTTTACTCCTGCCTGTTGCTCCAACTTTTGTAACAACTTAAGTTACAAAGAGAGTCTCTATCTCTGTGCCAGGCATGGTCCTTACTATGCTTGCCTAGTGTGTCTTTCAGGGCGTAGCTGTGTCGCACCATATCAAGATCTTGAAAGCTAGATCTGTCTCGGGATATCCTCCACCGTTTTTCTGTTATTTGTGGTTATACCACAAGAAAGTTTGTTCAGTGCAAGAAGGATAATTGTCCTAACATTTGCCAGTGCAAGACTGATACTAACCTCTGCTGTACACAAGTGCCAGATCTCAAGACTCGGCGGGAGATTGCTGATCCTGTGGAGTACGATACAGTCTGACTCTGCAACTCAGCAAGACCTGAGTAATTCTTACCTAGCCGCTACATCTACTGATCAACAGGCTGCTGCTGTTCAGTTCTTCAAATTTTCACAGAAGTTTCTCAATACACATGAAGGCTCAGATTAACATTTTGTAGCTCATTGACTCCTTCAAGGCATTGTGTGAAGGTCGGAACACAGTGTTGACAAAAGACTAAAGCTGCTCAGCACAAAGTGCCGAGGTTAACAGCTGCTCGGCCACTCACATTGCAAGTAATTTAAGAGGCTAAAGACTGGTGGGAATCTATCCAGGATAAAGCCTCACAGGGAACTACGACTCACAATAACGGATCTGCAAATCCTTCTGCAGGTCTTCCAGACGCATCTTTGTGTCTTTGTCGCAGCCAACACCTTCTGTCACACCAACTAAGGCAACACACAGCAGTACAAATACAACACCCGGTGTGACTTCCACTCCTGTCAATTCAGACACAGCCACCTATAACTACAGCTATCAATCAAGCGGTGCCCACATCACCTGTACAAGGGGCCAAATCAAAACTCTACCAGCCAGAATAGGCCTAGAGGGACTGGTCGCAGGAGTGGCCGCCCTAACGAGTATTCTCGGCCTCCACACCCTCAGTCATAACATAACCATAAGCAGGCACTGCATCACCAGCCTCAACAAAGCTCTGAACTTGTCAACACCAGCAGCTCACTCAGCACGGGTCTCCACTCTTGAATCGGCGGCTTAGTTCTGGCAGTAATCAATCTGGATAACTTCACAGCCTCATAGCAAGGCCCTGTTCTAAATGCATTCGCAGGAGGCATACTGTTGAAACCTGTCGGAGTGATCTCAGGTGCAATCACTGCCACCGAAGAGGGCATCAAGAGGATTCATGTTGAACCAAAAGGGATCTATTTAGAAACCTTATCTTGGACCAAATGTTTACACCATTTGGTCCAAGCCTTGGTGCACACTCTCTTACTCGTCAGCACCCTTACTATCCATACCCAAGCCCTGCATAGGGCGTTGTGTCTTAGCACAGCAGATTTACACAACACCAACACAGTAGCTACGAGCTCTGTCGCCATACACAGCTGCCTTCTCAAACATCACGCAGACATGAATCAATCACTTAGCTTAATGTCTGCCAACATCAGGGGCTTCATGACCAATGTTGGCGAGTTCGCCAACATTGATATGTGTAAACACTCATCGTCTTGATGAGACTTTTGTGCCAGAAACATTTCCAGGTGACAGGACTCCCGAGAACTTTGCTACAGTTGCCGATTATACCTCATGGATGCGCCGAGACAGGCAGGTCAAGGAGGGGGTGTTGCAATGTGCATCAGTAAATCTGTGCATTCTCAACCCATTGATGTGGTCATCCCTGGTCATCTTGAAATTATGTTCTTCAAAATTTCCATAAATCCTGGAATCTCAATTCTCTTATGTGTAATGTATAGACCTCAATGACAGGGTGCTTCCCCAATCAACTTCCTCACGGACAATCTGGACTCCCTGCTAATGCAGCATAACCGTCAGCACATTATAATTGTTGGTGACCTCAACCAGTATCTTATACAGAGGGATTTCGATGAACTCCTAGCAGTTGAACAAATCCACAAGGGCTGTGACGAGGATTCGAACCTGCGTCCAAGAGCATCCCAGACGATGCCTTAATCGACTGAGCTACGACATGGTCAAATGGGGTTGAAACCGAAGATCTTCTGAACTTACTGGATCCTGGTTCGAATCCGGACGCAGGTTCGAATCCTCGTCACGGCCCTTGTGGATTTGTTCATTTGATGCATCACACAACTGTGATTTCTGTGTGTAACTCCTAGCAGTCTTCAACCTTGAAAATTTTCTGAGCTTTCCAACCCACATATCAGGCTCGTCCCTCGATCCTGTTGTAACTGACCTTCCTGCAAGCATAGTTCACAGCAGACCTCTGGGATATGTTGGTTCTTCAGACCACCAGACTATCTTTACTACACTGGCTATCCCGACTGATCGAGGTGAAGAATCTGTTCGAACTACCTGGCTTTGGGATAGAGGGAACTGACCAGCCTTCCGCTCAGAGCTTGAAGCAACTGACTGGAATGCCTAACTCCAGGGAAGGACGTGAACAGCCAAGCAAACGCTTTCACCAGTCGTATACTGGACCTCCAGTATAGGCATATCCCTCACCGGCAGTATGTGACCAAGCCTACTGATCACCCTTGGTTTGAATATTGCTACCTCATAGCAGCAGAGGCCAAAAACAAGGCCCGGAGGAGATTTCAAAGACAGCTCTCGGCTCAAGCAGAATCATTCATTGAAGATTTTGTCGTATAATGAAAGAAGTTCAAAAGTGGGCAATGTCCAGATAGGAATCAAACTCGAATAAAATTAGCATCCGGAAGAGTTGGATCTAATGTCTGGTGGTCCCTGGTGAAGGATCGGCAGGGATACTCATCTGAGGACACAATCCCGCCTCTAAACCGAGAGGATGGTACTGTGGCAACCAGCAATGAGGAGAAGGCTGATCTACTGGCAAACCACTTTGCTGCCAAGATGCAGGTCCCTGATCCTGAGCGTCAGCCTCCACATCTTGCCCCAAGCACTGTGTCTAGAATGACTGAAGTGGTTATACAGCAGGCTCAAATTCTCCATCTCCTTAACACGCTAGACACAAGCAAAGCTGTGGTGCCAGATAAGGTCACTCCAAGACTACTACGCAGCTGCGCTGACCTGTTGGCTCCACCTCTTACGTGCCTCTTCCAACTGTGCCTAGTTCAAGGAACTTGGCCCACCTTATGGAAGAAGGCAGATGTTGTTCCAGTGCACAAAAAGAAGAGCCGCTCAGTGGTTGGTAACTACAGACCAGTGTCACTGTTCTCCATTACTGGCAAATTCCTAGAATCATTACTCGCTCAGCAAATGATAACATTTTGTGATCATCGGCTAATATGTAATCGTCAGTATGGTTTTATAAAAGGTCCATCTGCTGCTGATCTCTTGCTAAATCTCTCCTCTAAGTTGCATCAGTCACTGGATGAGTCCAAGATCAGCTGTGTTGTTGCTCTAGACACAGCAGGAGCCTTTGATCGGGTCTGGCACTCTGGATTAGTAGTGAAGCTTCAAGCACTAGACATCTCAGGCTCCATCTTAGAGTTAATAAAAGACTACCCCCAAGAAAAGACTAAAGGAATAATCCTCATTGGAGCAGAATCTGAAAGCCACTATTGATGCCAGCGTACCACAAGGTAATGTGCTTGGCCCTCTGCTGTGGAATGGCTATTTTAATTATCTATTTCATCTCATTCTTGAAACTCAAGCCTATGCTGATGACTGTACTCTAACCTTCACATACAGAAACAAATACCAACTGCTTCAAGACTCAACAATCAACTTTCAGCGATTTCTACCTGGGGTAGGAGATGGCAGGTCACATTTGTGGCTGAGAAAACACATGCGATGATGATAGCTTGAGTGCACATTGCAAGGCTTGTGCAAACAGGCTTGCAAGTGAGTTACAAAAACCTCGAGTTTACAGATAAAATTAGCATTTTGGGAATGAAGTTCGACTCTTCAATGACAGTCAAGAGCCACATGCTTAACCTAGCCAAAAAGGCAGCTAGGAAACTTACAGCGCATCTCACACCTCCTTGATAGTAGGAGCAACAAAACCTCAAATGAAGTACAAGTTCACTCCCATGTAGAGTATGCACCCCTCTCCTGGATCGCCTGCCCCTCATCATTCATTAGACTTTTGGACAAAGTGGAGAGCCGAGCAAGAAGGCTCATCTCTAGTTTGACGAAGTCTGGTGGGAATGGATTGAACATCAGAGGCTGCAATACCGTCGGGTCGTTGGTGGCTTACTGTTATGAACAAGGCCAAAATTCTAAAAGTTCCGGACCTGGCCTAACTTTGTGGACAACCAGTAATTGGTACCCGTAACACTAGGCTCTCAACCTTCAGTCTCATGCTGGAACTGCCTTTTTGAAGTACACCACTATCAGCGTTCATTCATTCCTAGGCTGACTCGCATCTGGAACTTGTTCGCTCAACAGGTTGATACACGGAAGATCAGGTCAACTGGTCACATGAAGGCTCTGGCACACGGTTGGCTACGGGTTCATCCTCTTCCTTATATGATTGTTACTTAAGAGATAAATTAAGTTCATTCCTAATGATGGAACCCATCCACTTGGGCTGGACGGTAGAGAGGCGGTCTCGCTTCATGCAGATCGGCGTTCAATCCTCTACCGTCCAAGTGGTTGGGCACCATTCCTTCCCCCCCGTCCCATTTCAAATCCTTATTCTGACCACTTCCAAGTGCTAAATAGTGGTAATGGCCTGGGGATTTTCCCTGATATTCACTCCCCTCCCTCCTAATGATGCATATAATAGGCTCATGAAATAAATGGGTCTCTATAAGGTTTAAAATGAGCTGAGGTAGGCTTACAGCTCTTGCTTGCACTTTCACTAGGCCCTTCAATTCACAGCCCTAATAAACACTGGTCTTAGTTTAAAAGAGAGATAAAAAATAGAGTGATGGAAAGGAAAAAAAGGAGAAAGGAGAAAAAATAGAAAAGGGAGAAAACAAGAGTATATATATACACTGTCCTGCTTATGGGTCAGATGTTACCTTACCTTGCAGTTACCTTGCCTCGATTCCGGGGGTCAAGGTCCCCGCGGCCCGGTCTCTGACTCTGGTTAGGGGTGTCTGTTACTGGTGATGGTGGTCCAGTCCTTACAAAGTTTAGCAAGGCAACTCTGGCAGATCTGGTGGTCCCTGGTGGACCACCAGACCTGACCTTAGAGGCAGTTTTCACATCATATTTAAATGAAGCTTATTAATTCTCGGTATGGAGAGAACGCCAAGCTTAATCGTGACAAAACGTATTGGTACATTATATATTTTTTATTTTTTTAAATTATACAAGGGTTTTATTTTTGATGTTCGAGTACAAATGAACCATTTTCTCCATAAATCATACAGCTTTGTGGTTCGACGCCCGATTACTGACATTCGTTTTAATGGGGAAATATGTGGTAAAAAGGTAATTAAACACTGAAATGACTCCACACCATTCTATGACCTGTGATTGGCGTGCTATTGGATGACCTCTTTGACCTCTCCCCCCATTATCATCACCTTTTTGACCCCTTTTATGTAAGCTTTATTTGTATTTATATGTTCATATTTCTATTTATGCAGCTTTAAATGTGGTTTTAGTCTGAAGTCTTCTCGCTGTTAGTGCACTTTACTTATAGTAATCAGCTTATAATAATATGTAATAATTATAATATAATTACAGCTTATAATGTAATATGTATATAATTGGTAATTTACTTATGGTAATCTTGAGATAATTTCGGGGCCTAGCGTCCCCGCGGCCCGGTCCTCGACCAGGCCTCCTTTTTGTTACACACCCCTAGGAAGCAGTCCGTAGCAGCTGTCTAACTCCCAGGTACCTATTTACTGCTAGATGAACAGGTGAATTAGGGTGAAAGAAACTCTGCCCATTTGTTTTCGCCTGCGCCGGGAAACGAACCCGGACACCAGAGCAACGAAATCCGAGCGCTGTCAACTCAGCCGGTAGGCCTCCAGGTGTGTGTGTGTGTGTGTGTGTGTGTGTGTGTGTGTGTGTGTGTGTACTCGCCTATTTGTGCTTGCGGGGGTTGAGCTCTGGCTCTTTGGTCCCGCTTCTCTACTGTCAATCAACTGGTGTACAGATTCCTGAGCCTACTGGGCCCTGTCATATCTACATTTGAAACTGTGTATGGAGTCAGCCTCCACCACATCACTGCCTAATGCATTCCACCTGTTAACTACTCTGACACTGAAAAAGTTCTTTCTAGCGTCCCTGTGGCTCATTTGGGTACTCGGTTTCCACCTGTGTCCCCTTGTTCGCGTGGTAAACAGTTTATCCTTTTCAACCCTGTCAATTCCTCTTGAGAATTTTGTAGGTAGTGATCATGTCCCCCCTTACTCTTCTGTCTTCCAGTGTTGTGAGGTGCATTTCACACAGCCTTTCCTCGTAATTCATGTTTCTTGGTTCTGGTATTAGTCTAGTGGCATACCTCTGAACTTGTTCTAGCTTCGTCTTGTGCTTGACAAGGTACTGGCTCCATGCTGGAGCCGCATACTCCAGGATTGATCTTACATATGTAGTATACAAGGTTCTGAATGATTCCTTACACAAGTTCCTGAAGGCAGTTCTGATGTTAGCCAGCCTCGCATAAGCCCGGCCCGAGGCCAGGCTTGACTTGTGAGAGCTTGGTCCACCAGGCTGTTGCTTGGAGCGGCCTACATACCCACCACAGCCCGGTTGGTCCGGCCTTCCTTGAAGAAAACTATCTAGTTTTCTCCTGAAGATGTCCACGGTTGTTCCGGCTTTATTTCTTATACTCGCTGAGAGGGTGTTGAACAACCGTGGACCTCTGATGTTCATACAGTGTTCACTAAATGTGCCTATGGCACCCCTTTCTCTTCACTGGTTCTATTCTGCATTTTCTTCCATATCGTTCACTCCAGTACGTTATTATTTAACTGTGTAGATTTGGGACCTGGCCCACCAGTATTTTCCACGTATATATTATTTGATATTTCTCTCGTCTCCTTTCTAGTGAGTACATTTGGAGAGTTTTGAGATGATCCTAATAATTTAGGTGCTTTATCGTGTCTATGTATGCCGTATATGTTCTCTGTATTCCCTCTATTTCAGCAATCTCTCCTGCTCTGAAGGGGGAAGGGAATACTGAGCAATACTCAAGACGGGACAGCACAAGTGATTTGAAGAATACAACCATTGTGATGGGATCTCTGGATTTGAAAGTTCTCGTAATCCATTCTGTTTCTGGCTGCCGCAATATTTGCATGATATGCTCCCTAAAAGTTAGGTCGTCAGACATCATTATTCCCAAATCCTTTACATGCTTGTAGCCTCCTACTATCATCCTCTGTCTTAATCCTCCTCATAATTTTTGCATCATCAGAAACAATGAGAGGAACGATTCTATACCCTCAGGGAGATCATTTACATATATCAGAAACAGTATAGGTCCAAGGACTGAACCCTGCGGGACTCCACTGGTGACGCCTCACCAATCTGAGACTTCACCCCTCACAGTGACTCTCTGTCTTCTGTTGCTTAGGTACTCCCTTATCCAATGGAGTACCTTCCCTTTCACTCCTACCTACATCTCCAGCTTTTACACTAGTTTCTTGTGTGATACTGTATCAAAGGCTTTCTGGCAATCCAAAAATATTCAGTGCCCACCCCTCTCTTTCTTGGCTGATTTTTGTTGCCTGGTCGTGTAATTCAGTTAATCTTGTGAGGCAGGACTTGCCGTCCCTGAACCCATGTTGAGATTGTGTTACAAATTCCCTTCGCTCCAGATCTTCCACTGGCTTTTTTTTCGCACAATCTTCTCCATCAACTTGCATGGTATGCAAGTTAGGGACACTGGCCTGTCCCCCCCCCCCACCGCGCGTGCGTGCGTGTATGTGTGTATGTGTGTATGTGTGTGTGTGTGTGTGTGTGTGTGTGTGTATGTGTGTGTGTGTGTGTATGTGTGTGTGTGTGTGTGTATGTGTGTGGTGTGGGTGGGTGGGTGTGTGGTGTGGGTGGGTGGGTGTGTGTGTGTGTGTGTGTGTGTGTGTGTGTGTGTGTGTGTGTGTGTGTGTGTGTGTGTGTGTGTGTGTGTGTGTGTGTGTGTGTGTGCGCGTGCGCGCGCGCGTGCGTAAGTTCTAGAAAAATCATAAAATACCGGTTTGGACCACTCTGAGGATGACTTATGTTGGATCTCGTGTAAGATTAATACTCACTGGCCATGGTCCGCTGCCTGTGATCCAATTAAGGCCAAGCCCTCCACAGACTGTGTGGGTGAGAGCTACTTGGCTCTTGTAGCCAGCCAGTCCACTCGTATTTTCCCAAACATAAGCTTTACGAGTTGAAACGAGAACTCCTCTTTTGACTGTTGTTTAAGAGTGAACACATTTAGTTGTCAACAGTGGTCTCCACACATCTTTATGTCTGTATTTCATTCCAGAAACGCAGTGATTCTCGACTCGTTATTTAAATAGTAGATTAAATGTAAACCAAATATTTGGTTTACCAGCCTGTTGGAGCAAGCTCTCACAAGTCAGTACAACAACAACAGCCAGGAGTACCTCCCAGTACAACAGTTGTTGTACTGGGGAGTACAACACCTCCCACAACCCCACCAAGGTGTGACCATGGTCTCTGCCACGATGGCTGCACTGACAACCACCAAACGAAGCAACATTAAGTGTAAGTTAATCCGACTTAGTGTGCAATACAAAAAGGTTTTCCACCCACATTATCCGATGCGACCCAAGCCTGGACACTTACGTAATAGTCATTTCTAATGTATTGTAATATATGTGGATATTAAATAAATTAGTGCCATTAATGGTATTTCCTGCCTAGAGGCGGGACAGTTTCCAGCGTGGTCGCTACGGACGCTGCGGTGTGAACATTTACACTTCACCGCAAAGAACGCATTAACAACCGGTCTACTCTACGTAATGTAGACTATCACTGTAGGGAGCCGGTCGGCCGAGCGGACAGCACGCTGGACTTGTGATCCTGTGGTCCTGGGTTCGATCCCAGGCGCCGGCGAGAAACATTGGGCAAAGTTTCTTTCACCGTATGCCCCTGTTACCTAGCAGTAAAATAGGTACTTGGGTGTTAGTCAGCTGTCACGGGCTGCTTCCTGGGGGTGGAGGCCTGGTCGAAGACCGGGCCGCGGGGACACTAAAAAGCCCCGAAATCATCTCAAGATAACCTCAAGATAACTGTAAAAAGCAGTTTCCATAATACAGAAATGAAAATACTCAATATATTCACCTGATGCATTTGTGAATAAATACTCAGTGGTAAGGCAATTCTGCACATTGCTACTGTTTATACTTTTATTTATTTTTTTATTTATATATAAGAGTTCTTACATTCTTGTAGAGCCACCAGCACACAGTGTTTCGGGCAGGTCCTTAATCCTAATGTTCCCCGGAATACGACCCGCTAAATCGTTTAACAGCCAGGTACCCATTTTACTGTTGGGTAAACAGAGGCTACAGTTAAGGATTTGCGCCCAGTCAATCCTCCCCGGCCAGGATACGAACCCATGACAGCGCTCGCGAAACGCCAGGCGAGCGTCTTACCACAACGCTACGAGGATACAACTTGGAGCCCAACCGTAAAGCGAGAACAGATCCCAGAGAGGACATAATGGGTAAGTAATGGAGCCTCACGACCGACATTATATTGAAAGATTTATGGCAAAGAGTTAAAATAAATAGGTATTTTAAATAGAAAATATACATAAATATACATAACGTAGTAAATTATGTAATTAAAGACGAGGGTGTAATTGAATTTATGCTTGATGAAAGACATACTTAAGTGTGTGTGTGTGTGTGTGTGTGTGTGTGTGTGTGTGTGTGTGTGTGTGTGCGTGTGTGTGTGTGTGTGTGTGTGTGTGTGTGTGTGTGTGTGTGTGTGTGTGTGTGTATGAGACGGGAACGTCTGAAACTTTCTGACCAAATGTTGGTATTAAGAGAACATTACGTGATGAGAGGGCGATCGTACTTTAATGTTAAATAATTAAAATATAATAGTTGAGTGAGTGTGTCCTGCCTCACAGGATTAAGTGAATTCTACGACCAGGCAACAAAAATCAGGCAAGACACAGAGGCGTGGGCAGACTGAATATTTTTGGATTGAGGACCGACAGATGAGTAAGATGAGTCGACAGTGACCTTATAGTGCGAGAATAAGACCAAACGAACCTTGAGCATGTTCAAGAGAGGGGTAGGGAAGGGAACTATCAGGAGAAAACGTCAAGTCATTACGACTATATAGCACTGGGAAGGGATCAGGATTGGGATTTGGGGTGGGATGGAGGGAAGGAATGGTGCCCAACCACTTGGACGGTCGGGGGATTGAACGATAACCTACATGAAGTGAGACCGTCACTCTGCCGTCTAGCCTAAGTGGTTGGGCACAAAACGGGGGTAATGAACAAAGATTAAAACAAACATACACATTACAAGATTACAAGGTCTTCTCTGAGTACCCTTTATTTTCTTCTCCGAGACTATGGGTCCCTACAGTAGCACAAGAGGTGGTACCCCCTTATATATTAGATGAAATATATTTTGAAGTTGGTTGTTTATTTAGGCTTAGGTTCAGGGTAGATTAGACTCAATAGTTAATCTGTTTCACTGTACTTTCATGCACTTTACAATTACAGAAGAGCAAAAACGTAATCTTAAGTAGGTACAACTGTCCATATTTTGTACTATCCATCCAATGTGACCCCCGGGCGGGCAATGTGACCCCCGGGCGGGCAATGTGACCCCCGGGCGGGCAATGTGACCCCCGGGCGGGCAATGTGACCCCCGCGCGGGCAATGTGACCCCCGCGCGGGCAATGTGACCCCCGGGCTGGCAATGTGACCCCCGGGCGGGCAATGTGACCCCCGGGCGGACAATGTGACCCCCGGGCGGACAATGTGACCCCCGGGCTGGCAATGTGACCCCCGGGCTGGCAATGTGACCCCCGGGCTGGCAATGTGACCCCCGGGCGGACAATGTGACCCCCGGGCTGGCAATGTGACCCCCGGGCGGGCAATGTGACCCCCGGGCGGGCAATGTGACCCCCGGGCGGGCAATGTGACCCCCGGGCGGGCAATGTGACCCCCGGGCGGGCAATGTGACCCCCGGGCGGGCAATGTGACCCCCGGGCGGGCAATGTGACCCCCGGGCGGGCAATGTGACCCCCGGGCGGGCAATGTGACCCCCGGGCGGGCAATGTGACCCCCGGGCGGACAATGTGACCCCCGGGCGGACAATGTGACCCCCGGGCGGACAATGTGACCCCCGGGCGGGCAATGTGACCCCCGGGCTGGCAATGTGACCTCCGGGCGGGCAATGTGACCCCCGGGCGGGCAATGTGACCCCCGGGCTGGCAATGTGACCCCCGGGCTGGCAATGTGACCCCCGGGCTGGCAATGTGACCCCCGGGCTGGCAATGTGACCCCCGGGCGGGCAATGTGACCCCCGGGCGGGCAATGTGACCCCCGGGCGGGCAATGTGACCCCCGGGCGGGCAATGTGACCCCCGGGCGGGCAATGTGACCCCCGGGCGGGCAATGTGACCCCCGGGCGGGCAATGTGACCCCCGGGCGGGCAATGTGACCCCCGGGCGGGCAATGTGACCCCCGGGCTGGCAATGTGACCCCCGGGCTGGCAATGTGACCCCCGGGCGGGCAATGTGACCCCCGGGCGGGCAATGTGACCCCCGGGCGGGCAATGTGACCCCCGGGCGGGCAATGTGACCCCCGGGCGGGCAATGTGACCCCCGGGCGGGCAATGTGACCCCCGGGCGGGCAATGTGACCCCCGGGCGGGCAAAGTGACCCCCGGGCGGGCAATGTGACCCCCGGGCGGGCAATGTGACCCCCGGGCGGGCAATGTGACCCCCGGGCGGACAATGTGACCCCAAGGCGGGCAATGTGACCCCGGAAAGCAATTTCTGGTGTTATTTGCTCCCATTTATAATATTCACAGATACACAATTCCGCAAGTGCAGTTATAGTTAGAAATATTAAGGATTAAAAATGTTGGAAGAACGTGAATTTCTTTCTCACTCTTAAATACTTGTATTTTGTTGAAATGTAGAAATATAAAAGTTTGGTTTTTCATTTAAATGTATAAATATAAAAGCTTGTAATTTTCAACGCCAAAAATGTTTAGCATCAACAGTTTCACAAAATATTATATAAATTTTTTCGAGGCTTTCAAATCCTGGAAAATTATTAAAGTATTTAAAAGAGCGAAACGTTTTTAAAGTTTATACGTGTGATGTGAAAATATTTAGTGAAAGTCAACAGGTAGAGCCAACGGAGTTAGCCAACAGTGACCATGACAGCCAAGTGTCAGCCAACAGTGACCATGACAGCCAAGTGTCAGCCAACAGTGACCATGACAGCCAAGTGTCAGCCAACAGTGACCATGACAGCCAAGTGTCAGCCAACAGTGACCATGACAGCCAAGTGTCAGCCAACAGTGACCATGACAGCCAAGTGTCAGCCAACAGTGACCATGACAGCCAAGTGTCAGCCAACAGTGACCATGACAGCCAAGTGTCAGCCAACAGTGACCATGACAGCCAAGTGTCAGCCAACAGTGACCATGACAACCAAGTGTCAGACAACAGTGACCATGACAGCCAAGTGTCAGCCAACAGTGACCCCTAATAGTCACAGTGCTCTGTGGGTCACTGTATATTAACAGTGACAATAAAACAACACTAAGAAAGTGAGCGTCAATATAAAAGCTCAGACAGTGCCACTAAACAATTAAACAGGTCAGGTAACTGATAAAAGAAATTACTAACATTTAAAATTTGCATGCAGGCGATGAGTCACAATAACGTGGCTAAAGTATGTTGACCAGACCACACACTAGAAGGTGAAGGGACGACGACGTTTCGGTCCGTCCTGGACTATTCTAAAGTCGATTGACAATCGACTTGAGAATGGTCCAGGATGGACCGAAACGTCGTCGTCCCTTCACCTTCTAGTGTGAGGTCTTCAAAATTTGTACTTTGTTTATGGATATATTAATAAAATAAGAAAAAGATACTCTCGCTGTAGCTGAATAAATCTGAACAAGCGTTCGAGGCGGCAAGTTGAAGGTCTAATTGCCACCAAAGAGGAAGTTAAACAGGAAAATATAAAGCCCAACAGATCGTTGGAATCGAGCAAAGGTCTGGACTCGTGGAGGGTTGCTAATGTGGTGCCGATTTTATAGAAGGGATCAAGGTAGATTACTCGCGTTGAACTATCAACTAATTAGAATAACGTCTATTGTAAGAAAATTAACATATTCAGCAGAATAGTTTTAGTTATACAAACTGTATAATCCACTCAGGACGTGAGATGAATCAGCTGTGTCTTGACATCAAAAGATTTACCTGAATAAATATTTTGAATTTTGAATTTTTGAATGTGTGTGTGTGTGTAATTACCTATGTGTAGTTACAGGATGAGAGCTATGCTCGTGTTGTCCCGTCTTCCCAGTACTCTTTGTCGTATAATGCTTTGAAACTACTGACGGTTTTGGCCTCCACCACCACCACCTCGCTTAGTTTATTCCAACTGTCTACCACTCTGCAAAAGAAAACTTTCTAATATTTCTTCGGCCCCTTTGTTTCCTTAGCATGCATCTGTGTCCTCTTGTTCGTGAAGTTGCTGGTGTCAGGAATTCCTCTTTGTCAATTTGGTCGATTCCTGTTAGTATTTTGTAAGTGGTGATCATATCACCTCTTTTTCTATCTTCTAGTTTTGGCATGTTTAACGCCTCTAATCTCTCCTCGTAACTCTTGTTTTTCAGTTCCGGAAGCCATATTGTAGGATGTCGTTGAACCTCTTCCAGTTTATTTAAGTGTTTCTCGAGATTATGGCACCATACAACTGCTGCATATTCCAATTTTGGTCTCACAAAAGTCATGAAAAGTTTCTTCAGTATTTCACCATCCATATAATTAAAGGCAAGTCTGAAGTTGGAAAGCGACGCATCCGCTCAATGTTCTTCGTGTTCCTCTGGCGTCAGTTTACTACCCAAACCCCCCCCCCCCAGGTCTCGTTCTTTATTAGAGTTCTGTAATTTTCTTCACATAATTTGTGAGTTGTGTGTGGTCTATTTTCTCCGATTCCACATTCCATAACATGGCATTTATTCACATTGAATTCCATTTGCCACTTGTCACTCCAAGCACTTGTTTTATCTAGACCAATTTGAAGGTCATTACAATCGTCTGCGTCTCCTATCTTCCCCAGTATCTTAGCATCATCCGCAAACATGTTCATATAATTCTGTATTCCTTCTGGTAGATGGTTTATGTAGACGATGAACATTACTGGTGCAAGAACTGAGCCCCGTGGTACTCCGCTAGTAACACTCCTCCAGTCACATACATTGTCTCGGATTACTGCCCTCAGCTGTCAATTTTTTCATCCACGTCAGAAGTCTCGCAGTCACCCCTCCAGCATGTTCCAGTTTTCCAGAACAGTTTGTGTGTGTGTGCTCACCTATTTGTGGTTACGGGGGTTAAGCTCTGGCTCTTTGGTCCCGCCTCTCAACTGTCAATCAACAGGTGTACAGGTTCCTGAGCTTATTGGGCTCTATCATATCTACACTTGAAACTGGGTAGATATGATAGTGTGTATGTGTATGTGTGTGTGTGTGTGTGTGTGTGTGTGTGTGTATGTATGTATGTATGTGTGTGTGTGTGTGTGTGTGTGTGTGTGTGTGTGTGTGTGACTGGAAATCATTTCAATTGTTTTAAGTAAAACTATACAGCATAATGTTGTTTATTGCGAGCCGTTGCCCACTGTCAACACACAGTGAGTCATTAGACAACTAAACTCAAACAAAAATCTTTATTGCACAACTATTTATGAATAATCAGTTAATTTACACACAATTTCACTACATTATATGAAGCGTTTGACCGCGGGAGGGCTATTAAGGTCCCCACAACAGCATACTAACCAACCAGCAAGTATACATTAGTCCTATACATAGCCCAGGACTAAAGTATACTCGGTGAATATACACCGAGAAACGGCATACAAGCCTCGGTATATATTCTTGCTGGAGCGCCTTGTATGGAGTAACACTTGCACGTTGTTGGGAGTGTGTCTAAGTGGCTTTGGCTTCTTAGTCAACTTGCAGAAAACGGTCAAGTTAGGGGACTGAAAACTGCTCATGGGCAAAATATGGTGCGAGGATAATGTATTTTCAGCCCGTTACCGTTATCGTGATATGGTTATCTTGAGATGATTTCGGGGCTTTAGTGTCCCCGCAGCCCGGTCCTCGACCAGGCCTCTACCCCCAGGAAGCAGCCGTGACAGCTGACTAACACCCAGGTACCTATTTTACTGCTAGGTAACAGGGGCATACGGTGAAAGAAACTCTGCCCATTGTTTCTCGCCGGCGCCCGGAATCGACCCCGGGACCACAGGATCACAAGTCCAGCGTGTTGTCCGCTCGGCCGACCGGCTCCCTTCCGTTGTAACAGTATATACATACCGTTACAACGGTAACGGGCTGAAAAATAGAACGGCAAACGTACTTGATTATTATTATATTCTTAGAGAGAATCTTGACGATATGATGGAGAGAATTCTTGGTAAGATCATACATTATGCCCCAGGAGTGTGATAATAAGGTTCTTGAAATATATTTTATAATATGTACAATGTGATGACTATTGAATTAAGACATGTATTTGTAATGTAATAATATTACCTTTCTACTGCATGGATTTGAGAGTTCCTTGAGAGACTTGAAGTAGATCAGGATAGAAATAGCTTAAGCTACTCTATAGCTTAAGCTACTCTATCCTATAGCCCAACCACTTGGGCTGGACGGTAGAGCGATGGTCTGGCTTCACGCAGGTCGGCGGCCCCTTCCCAGTGCTCTATAGTCGTGAGGACTTGGTGCTTTCTCCTAATAGTTCCCTTCCCTACTCTATTATACTATTAGGAAGTATTTTATTCTTCTAAACTTGAACTTGCTCAGAGCTACGTCTCGGCCTCCAGACATTACCACTTACTGAACTGTGTGACTAACTTGTGATGGGGGACAGGCAGCCAGTATATATATATACATACAACCGTCATGCACCATATCCCCCAAAAGGACAGTATCCCCCCGCCATTATCTTGACGGCTGGACACATCTTCTCTCACACCCCCTGCCAGCTTAACAGATAATCCCTAAAACAACCAATGTCAGCCCCAAGAGTCTCTCCTTAACTCTGGCTGTCTGCACCAAGATTATCCCCACACACCCGCTGCCAGGCTGCTGACTCTCCCCACCCACACACCCGCTGTCAGGCTGCTGACTCTCCCCACCCACACACCCGCTGTCAGGCTGCTGACTCTCCCCACCCACACACCCGCTGCCAGGCTGCTGACTCTCCCCACCCACACACCCGCTGCCAGGCTGCTGACTCTCCCCACCCACACACCCGCTGCCAGGCTGCTGACTCTCCCCACCCACACACCCGCTGCCAGGCTGCTGACTCTCCCCACCCACACACCCGCTGCCAGGCTGCTGACTCTCCCCACCCACACACCCGCTGCCAGGCTGCTGACTCTCCCCACCCACACACCCGCTGTCAGGCTGCTGACTCTCCCCACCCACACACCCGCTGTCAGGCTGCTGACTCTTCCCCACCCACACACCCGCTGTCAGGCTGCTGACTCTCCCCACCCACACACCCGCTGTCAGGCTGCTGACTCTCCCCACCCACACACCCGCTGCCAGGCTGCTGACTCTCCCCACCCACACACCCGCTGCCAGGCTGCTGACTCTCCCCACCCACACACCCGCTGCCAGGCTGCTGACTCTCCCCACCCACACACCCGTCACCATCACTAGTCTCCATCCACACTCACACTACAAATGTCGTCCATCCCTGCGTGACCACTGGCCTCACCTGGCCTGGGTGAGCCTCACCTGGCCTGGGTGAGCCTCACCTGGCCTGGGCGAGCCTCACCTGGCCTGGGCGAGCCTCACCTGGCCTGGGTGAGCCTCACCTGGCCTGGGTGAGCCTCACCTGGCCTGGGTGAGCCTCACCTGGCCTGGGTGAGCCTCACCTGGCCTGGGTGAGCCTCACCTGGCCTGGGTGAGCCTCACCTGGCCTGGGCGAGCCTCACCTGGCCTGGGCGAGCCTCACCTGGCCTGGGCGAGCCTCACCTGGCCTGGGCGAGCCTCACCTGGCCTGGGCGAGCCTCACCTGGCCTGGGCGAGCCTCACCTGGCCTGGGTGAGCCTCACCTGGCCTGGGTGAACCTCACCTGGCCTGGGTGAACCTCACCTGGCCTGGGTGAGCCTCACCTGGCCTGGGTGAGCCTCACCTGGCCTGGGTGAGCCTCACCTGGCCTGGGTGAGCCTCACCTGGCCTGGGTGAGCCTCACCACTCATCCTGGCCAGTGTTCACTCACGGACATTGTTTAATCTTAACACATTATCATGAATTGAATTTGTTTACAAACTGCTTTCATAGAAAACGACTTGACACGTGAGGACAGAAAATGTAGGAACGAGCTTCAGCTCCTGGACTCCCATTTATTCTACTGCCGACTGTTGAACGCAATAACATCCGAACCCTTTGTTTTGCATCACATGTGCTTTATATATTATGAATAGCCGCTACTACTTCCCCTCCCAGTTCGTTCTGTTCGCTTGATAAAGATACCTTCTTAGGCCTATATTCTCCCAGATCTTCACTCGTATTTCTGAACTCTGACAATGGATGAACCAAATACCTCCCAACATCCCGCCCACATTGGCCCTTAAATCCTGCGACGAATTTACCGACGTTCTTAGAGTGAGAGAACCTCGCGGGATCGTAGCTTCCCTAGATGTTGAACGTCTGCTCACGAACGTACTAGTGGAAAGGACCATCAACATAATACTGTATCAACAGCAACAGCAGCAGCAGCAGCAGCAGCAGCAGCATCTCCAGCACCCTTGTGGGACACGCTCACCACCACTCAAGTTCCTTTTATGTGCCAAGTGCATAAGTTATATTTGCAGGTTGATGGGGGTGGCCATGGGGTGGCCATGAGTGGTCATGGGGTGGTCATGAGTGGTCATGGGGTGGTCATGAGTGGCCATGGGTGGCCATGGGGTGGCCATGAGTGGTCATGGGGTGGTCATGGGGTGGCCATGAGTGGCAATGGGGTGGCAATGGGGTGGCCATGAGTGGTCATGGGGTGGTCATGGGGTGGTCATGAGTGGTCATGGGGTGGTCATGAGTGGCCATGGGTGGCCATGGGGTGGCCATGAGTGGTCATGGGGTGGTCATGGGGTGGCCATGAGTGGCAATGGGGTGGCCATGAGTGGTCATGGGGTGGTCATGGGGTGGTCATGAGTGGCCATGGGGTGGCCATGGGGTGGCCATGAGTGGCCATGGGGTGGTCATGGGGTGGCCATGGAGTTCTCATTGTGGTTCTTGTTGGCCCGGACTTTATATCGTATATTAAGCTGTCTATTCGTCAGATGGATGGTCCGAGCCCCACTATATACCACAGATATATCGACGACGTACTCCCAAGTGTTGACGACGAGGGCACACTGGAGAGACGGTGTAGCAACCTTCAAGACGTCTCAGACTTAAGATACACTGTCAAGTGACGGAAGCAGAATACCATTGTTGAACTACAAGATTCCATTCTTCTGTCCAAGAATTCCAAGATTCCAAGAATTTGTCCATTCTTGAAGTCATCGTGGATGACAATTCTGGCAGATTCATCGCAGACGTGTACCGTAAACCAACTGATGCAGGTAAATATATGAACGGTGAGTGTGAATGCACAGGTATAAGAGAAATGTCGACAACCGTGCACATGTTGGTCGTGCAATACGTACGTGCTCTTCTTGGCACGTACGTGTTGTACTTCTTGCACCACCAACTCCAACGTATCCACCAAGTAATTGTGAAAACTGTTTACAGTAATACAGAATTTGACGAAGTCTTTGTTAAAGATGTCTCCCACCATTGCACGTAGAATAATCGGTCCCAGGCGTAGACATTGTAGTGAATACATTTCCCCAGGCCTATAAGAGGCGAGACGGGATATAATTACAGGAATTAAAATCTTGCCGTAAAAACACTGGGATTGGCCGCATCACTTGCTATAACATCCCACGTACAGGTTCCTTCATTATGAAGGATGAATGTCTGATATCGACGCGTTATCTTTGGTGTAAAGCACATTCTTCGCTCTCGCATTCCTTCCTTCCCTCTTATTCCTCTGTCCATCCTGTCCATTTGTATGTCTACCCGTCTGTGAATCTCTCTATGTGTAAGTTATAATTGTCATTAAAAAATTTAAAAGTTATATAATTAAAAAGTCTGATATTGCGCAACACAAACAGGAATAAATGCTCGAAATAGCGCAACACAAACAGGAATACGTGCTCGACATAGCGCAACACAAACAGGAATACGTGCTCGAAATAGCGCAACACAAACAGGAATACGTGCTCGACATAGCGCAACACAAACAGGAATACGTGCTCGACATAGCGCAACACAAACAGGAATACGTGCTCGACATAGCGCAACACAAACAGGAATACGTGCTCGACATAGCGCAACACAAACAGGAATACGTGCTCGACATAGCGCAACACAAACAGGAATACGTGCTCGACATAGCGCAACACAAACAGGAATACGTGCTCGAAATAGCGCAACACAAACAGGAATACGTGCTCGAAATAGCGCAACACAAACAGGAATACGTGCTCGAAATAGCGCAACACAAACATGTACAATGTTCGTTATTGTGCAATATCAGCTTCCAGAACTAAATATGAGTATAAATGGATCCCTAGACTGTCACTTGCTTAGCTAAACGAACTAATGAGTTCAGTTCCTGAACCCATTATGTGCCCCTGTAACCCTCTACACCACCGCCCACGGCATGGGTATGGGGTGCATAATAAAGAAAGAAATTGAATCCCTACCACCTCATCCCTTTGCTTAACCACTTGGGCTGGACGGTACAGCGACGATCTCACTTCATGCAGGTCGGGGTTCAATCCTCTGAATGTTATCCCAACCATCCCGACCAAAGTGGTTGGGCAACATTCTTTTCCACCGTTCCATCTCAGATCCTTATTCTGATCTCTTCCAAGTGCTATACAGTCGTGATGGCTGGGTGCTTGCTCCTGATAGTTCCTCTCCCTCTCCCACTCCTGCCTGTCTAACCCGTCTGTATTTCTGCCCATCTGTCTATCTTTACGTACGTGGAAGAGAAAGATGGTGACGCGTGCCCTGCGCCCAAAACCACAGTTACTCACAGCTGGGGGCTAACAGGTGAGTGACTCCGTGGTTAGGAGGGGAGGGAGGCGGTGGTTGGGGGAGGAGGGGAGGGAAGGGGTGATTGGGGGAGGGAAGGGGTGGTTGGGGGAGGGGGGGAGGAAGGGGGTGGTTGAGGGAGGGGGAGGGAGAGGGGGTGGATAGGGGAGGGGGGAGGGAGAGGGGGTGGTTAGGGGAGCGGGGAGGGAGAGGGGGTGGTTAGGGGAGGGGGGGAGGGAGAGGGGGGAGATTGTTACGCCATACGCCACATCACCACATTTATGCCGGAGTTACAAAATATATAAGACCGCGGGAGATGTTACAGAAAACCTTCATGCTCACAGAGAGTACATTATACAGCTTGGCTGAGTGTCTTGACCAAACACTGTAGGCCGCCCACAAGCAGATGGAAGGTAGCAGACCCGCGTTCCACTCACCAAAGTGCTATTGTCGATTCCCAGTCAACACAGTGCCTCTTCCTCTCCTCCGAAGACAGTGGTGATGGTGACGTCATGTTCAGCCCCCCACTCCTCGTCCCGTACTAGTGATGCTGTTGTTGGTGGGTTATATAGTATGCTAATACACAAAATCAAACATAAAATGTTAGCATTCCGTATCTATCCTCTATCGTCCCATTTTACCCTTCCTCTCTATAGACTGAATGACGAAGCGTCAACCCCTGTGTTGCCATGACACCGCAACACCCCCTGCCCCATCTCTACTTGTGTTCAAGGCATATTCAAAACAATGCATATAACAAATCATTTTGGGAAAAAATAACCTCCAATAGAAAAAAGGGGGGGGGGGGAATAGGTGGCCACGATGCAAGGCGCCTCCCGCCGTTTACCCACACTTCAAAAAACACGACGTATAATCCTCAAAACAGTTTCATGTCGTAATCTGGGTTTACCAACCCATCCTCATCAACAAGCGCCACTTACTCGTTCATCCAGCCGGCAAATCCCCATGTTTATGAATGAAAAACACTTTACACACGAATCTCAATTTATAAGTATTTTTTGCTTCATTTACATCCCATGCACGAACCTCGATTCTCTAAATGTTTCATCGGTAGCCATCTCAGAAAACTACTGAGATTCTGCGACAAATTCTCGCTCAAGCAGCAGATTACAGAACCAACTTTGAACGAAAATACACTAGACCTGATATTTACAAACAATGATGAACTAATCAGAGACATTTCAATTTCGGATACTACATACTCAGACCATTGAAGTGCAAACAAACATTAATAACGGTAGTAAGTCCAAGTGAAACAAAAAGCGGGAAGGGTTATTCAATGAATTAAATTTCAACAATAAGAGGATCGACTGGGAAAAATAAATATATTTGTTGCAACCATTCAATGGGAGACGGTCTTCAGCGACAAAACTCCCACACAGGGAATAGCTCAACTGACAGCTGAAGCTTACAAGGTCTGTTTGAAGCACGTGCCTGTGAGGAGGGGCAGAAAGAGGACCACTTTAGGAAGAGAACGCAGACGACTGTACAGAAAGAAAAAAAAATACGGAAATACTTAAGCAGACACGACTATCACAACAAAGGAAAATACATCTAAACAGGGAGATCGAAGAAATAGAGCAGCCGTTGAAGCGATCATACGAGTCTGAGGAAATGGAATTGAAACAGAAAGCTTTACAAGAGATAAAGAACAACATGGATTTAGTCCGGGAAGATCCTGTCTGTCACAATTATTGAACCACTATGACAAAATCACAGAAGCCTTAGAAGAAAAGCAAAATGCAGATCTTATATGCACAGACTTTGCAAACGCATTAGACAAATGTGACCATGAAGTGATAGCCCATAAAATGAGATGAATAGGAATAACAGGTAAAGTGGAGCTTTGGATCTTCTACTTTGTCAAACAGAATGCAGAGAGTGATGGTCTATCAAGTTAGATCACGCCCAAGTGCAGTGATCTGCACTTGGGCGTGATCTAATTTGTACGTACCCCGGGGCACAGTCCTTGCACAACTGCTATTTCTCATTCTTATTTCGGATATGAACAAAAATACTAATCACAGCTTCGTGTCATCCTTTGCAGATGAAACAAAAATCAGCATGAAAATTTCCTCTGTAGAAGACACTGAAAAACTGCAGGCAGATATTAATAAGGTCTTCGATTGGGCAACTGGAAATAACATGATGGTTAACGGTGACAAGTTCCAGGTACTGAGGTATGGTGGAAACTAGGAACTTAAACGAAACACAGGGTGGTACAGGACACAATCAGACCTACTCACAGAAGGAAACCAACATGTAAAAGATCTGGGAATTATGATGTTTGACGACCTGACATTTAGTGAACATAACCAAGCACATATAGCGGCGGCCAGGACAATCATAGGATTAATGATGAGAACGTTAAAATCCAGAGAGCCCACAGTAATGCTAATACTTTAAATCACTGGTGCTGTCCCGTCTTGAGTGTTGCTGGGTACACACTTCCCCTTTCAGAGCGGGAGAGATAGATCTCTAAATTAGAAGGATTACAGAGAACATATACGGCACGCATAGAAACGATAAAACATCTAAATTACTGGGATCGTCTCAAAGTTCTCAAAATGTATTTTTGAGAACGGTCCCAGTAATTTTAGTTCTATATTTGAGAACTAGAAAGGAGACAAGAAAGGTATCATGCAAATAATATACACATAGAGGATGCTGGAAGACCAGGTCCCAAATTTGCACAGTAGAATAACAACATACTGGTACGAAAGACACGAAAGGAAATGCAGAATAAAACCAGTGAAGAGTAGAGGTGCCATAGGCACAATCACAGAGCACTGAACATCAAAGGTCCACAGCTGTTCAACATCCTCCTAGCAAGCATTCGATATATCGCCGGAACGAAGGTGGATGTACTCAAGAAGCACCTAGATAAGTTCTTGCAAGACGTTCCGGACCATCCAGGCAGTAGTGGATATGTGGACCAGCGGGCCGCTCCAAGCAACAGCCTTTTGGACCAAGTTATCACAAGTGGAGCCTGGCCTGAGGCCGGGCTCGGGAAGTAGAACTCCCAGAACCCTCTCCAGGTATGCTCCAGGTATGCTCCAGGTGGCATCACTATATACTCGTACTTCTCTAACCTCGGGGACCTATTTTGTGTTATTTGTCCCGTTTTAACCCAACACGAGATTGACGAGGGTGTCGCCTGGAGATTTCCCCCCCCCCCTCACCCAGTCATTGGGGGGTCGACAGGAAAGGGTTTCCATGCTGGGCGTTCTGAAGAGGTCTCTTTCATCCAGGTCCATAAATCGTTAGTTCCTTCCTGAAGGATCTCGTTATTGAGGGGATGTAGAGGACAGGCAGAACCATTCTTGATGTAGGAATTCGGTGCCTTGTTTCCCTGAGACGATCCTGTATGTCAACTGACGAGATTCCTTGCAATGTTATTTCAGGCTCTCAGCGGTTCCTAACTAATCTCCAAAAATCTAGGTCGGGTGGGTCCCCCCCCCCCCCCACACGACGAGACCCTCCCCCTTGTCTTCCTCTCCCCTCCCCCCTCCAGCCCTTCCCCTCACCCCCCACTTCAACCTCTCCAATCCTCTTCCCCCCCCACCCCTCCTCACCTCGTGATTAGCCCTTCTTCCCTTTTGTATAATATAGAGAAATATAACTAAGTTATGGCTTTAAGAAATCCTTTTTTTCTGATAATGAAAAAGTCTTCGGACATCTGAACGAATATTTCACACTTGGCCAGACCTGAATCTGTTAGACTCAGGTGAGAGTTGTGAATAATGAATATTTTTTTTTTTTTTTTTTTTTTTTTTTTTTTTTTTTTTTTTTTTTGAGATATATACAAGAGTTGTTACATTCTTGTACAGCCACTAGTACGCGTAGCGTTTCGGGCAAGTCCTTAATCCTATGGTCCCTGGAATACGATCCCCTGCCGCGAAGAATAGTTTTTTCATCCAAGTACACATTTTACTGTTGCGTTAAACAGAGGCTACAGTTAAGGAATTGCGCCCAGTAAATCCTCCCCGGCCAGGATACGAACCCATGACATAGCGCTCGCGGAACGCCAGGCGAGTGTCTTACCACTACACCACGGAGACTGCTCTAAAGTCTTAAATCATTTCTTAAATCATTTAACTTAGGCCTAACCCGACCAGCCTGTGTCCACCCCGTACTCCAGACCTCACACATTTAGGTAAGGCCAATACGTAGCATTCAACTTTGAACATTCTCATTTGAAAATTTGAACAGTACCGATGTTTGAAATGTATGATCCTCTGTCCTATGAACAAATGAGTATGAGTAGCATTCTCACTGAAATAACATCAAACTTACATTAGGTAAAATCGAATAGAAATTTGGCAATAAAGAGGTTATAATTCTTGTTTGATAAGTTGTTCACTTGAGACAGTTAAGCAAGTCCCCGCTGTGTCTGGGTACAAGTGACAGGATGAACTACCCAGCGGGTTTTCTTCCTATTGGGGAGTGTTGTACATGCTGTTATGGCGGTGTGTCCACTCACAGGATGAGTGGCGCTGCCCAATACTGTCACTATGGGGGTGTGTCCACTCACAGGATGAGTGGCGCTGCCCAATACTGTCACTATGGCGGTGTGTCCACTCACAGGATGAGTGGCGCTGCCCAATACTGTCACTATGGCGGTGTGCCCACTCACAGGATGAGTGGCGCTGCCCAATACTGTCACTATGGCGGTGTGTCCACTCACAAGATGAGTGGCGCTCCCCAATACTGTCACTATGGCGGTGTGTCCACTCACAGGATGAGTGGCGCTGCCCAATACTGTCACTATGGCGGTGTGTCCACTCACAGGATGAGTGGCGCTGCCCAATACTGTCACTATGGCGGTGTGTCCACTCACAGGATGAGTGGCGCTGCCCAATACTGTCACTATGGCGGTGTGTCCACTCACAGGATGAGTGGCGCTGCCCAATACTGTCACTATGGCGGTGTGTCCACTCACAGGATGAGTGGCGCTGCCCAATACTGTCACTATGGCGGTGTGTCCACTCACAAGATGAGTGGCGCTGCCCAATACTGTCACTATGGCGGTGTGTCCACTCACAGGATGAGTGGCGCTGCCCAATGCTGTCATTATGGCGGTGTGTCCACTCACAGGATGAGTGGCGCTGCCCAATACTGTCATTATGGCGGTGTGTCCACTCACAGGATGAGTGACGCTGCTCAATACTGTCACTATGGCGGTGTGTCCACTCACAGGATGAGTGGCGCTGCCCAATACTGTCACTATGGCGGTGTGTCCACTCACAGGATGAGTGGCGCTGCCCAATACTGTCACTATGGCGGTGTGTCCACCCACAGGATGAGTGGCGCTGCCCAATACTGTCACTATGGCGGTGTGTCCACCCACAGGATGAGTGGCGCTGCCCAATACTGTCACTATGGCGGTGTGTCCACTCACAGGATGAGTGGCGCTGCCCAATACTGTCACTATGGCGGTGTGTCCACTCACAGGATGAGTGGCGCTGCGCAATACTGTCACTATGGCGGTGTGTCCACTCACAAGATGAGTGGCGCTGCCCAATACTGTCACTATGGCGGTGTGTCCACTCACAGGATGAGTGGCGCTGCCCAATACTGTCATTATGGCGGTGTGTCCACTCACAGGATGAGTGGCGCTGCCCAATACTGTCATTATGGCGGTGTGTCCACTCACAGGATGAGTGACGCTGCCCAATACTGTCACTATGGCGGTGTGTCCACTCACAGGATGAGTGGCGCTGCCCAATACTGTCACTATGGCGGTGTGTCCACTCACAGGATGAGTGGCGCTGCCCAATACTGTCACTATGGCGGTGTGTCCACCCAGAGGATGAGTGACGCTGCCCAATATTGTCACTATGGCGGTGTGTCCACTCACAGGATGAGTGGCGCTGCCCAATACTGTCACTATGGCGGTGTGTCCACCCAGAGGATGAGTGACGCTGCCCAATACTGTCACTATGGCGGTGTGTCCACCCAGAGGATGAGTGACGCTGCCCAATACTGTCACTATGGCGGTGTGTCCACTCACAGGATGAGTGGCGCTGCCCAATACTGTCACTATGGCGGTGTGTCCACCCAGAGGATGAGTGACGCTGCCCAATACTGTCACTATGGCGGTGTGTCCACCCAGAGGATGAGTGACGCTGCCCAATACTGTCACTATGGCGGTGTGTCCACCCAGAGGATGAGTGACGCTGCCCAATACTGTCACTATGGCGGTGTGTCCACTCACAGGATGAGTGGCGCTGCCCAATACTGTCACTATGGCGGTGTGTCCACTCACAGGATGAGTGGCGCTGCCCAATACTGTCACTATGGCGGTGTGTTCACTCACAGGATGAGTGGCGCTGCCCAATACTGTCACTATGGCGGTGTGTCCACTCACAGGATGAGTGGCGCTGCCCAATACTGTCACTATGGCGGTGTGTGTGAGAGGTGATTACCGTCCACACATTCACAAACACACACACACACACACACACACACACACACACACACACACACACACACACACACGTTTACAATGTGTAAATGAGAGCGAGGAATGAGGGATCACTAGTGTTTGTATTTACACGATGAGACCGCGAGTTAGGCTTAGCGAATAGTGTAAATAGGAATGGAAATTAGTGTTTCTATTGCAGCTTTTCTTCTGCAAATACAAGCGATAATTAGTAGTAATATATATATATATATATATATATATATATATATATATATATATATATATATATATATATATATATATATATATATATATATATGCAGGACCAAGATCAATCACCTCTTATCTGACCACTTGGATAACCTGTACATCTTTGTAGAACAGTTTGTGAACTGAATAACTTCAGTGTTATAATTAACAATGTTGTTATAACAATAATGGCGGCGAATTGCAAAGCTTCTAGACCCGTACAGTGTTTATATAAATTAAGCAGCCGGGACAAGGGGCCTGGCAGCTGAGTGGACAGCACTTCGGATTCGTAGTCGTGAGGTACGGGGTTCGATCCCCCGGTGGAGGGAGTGAACCGGGACATTCTCCAAGCCACGTGTCCACATCCTCTTAATTGTGTAACTACCGAGAGCGACATTCAGTGTAGTTCAACAAACATCCACACCACGGTGGTTCTTGTAGTAAAACTCTTGCAATAAAGCTCTTGCAATAAAGCTCTTGCAATAAAATTCTCTTGCAATAAAGCTCTTGCAATAAAGCTCTTGCAATAAAGCTCTTGCAATAAAGCTCTTGCAATAAAGCTCTTGCAATAAAGCTCTTGCAATAAAACTCTTGCAATAAAGCTCTTGCAATAAAGCTCTTGCAACAAAGCTCTTGCAATAAAGCTCATGCAATAAAGCACTTGTAATAAAGCGTTTGAATTCTGACTGCGCTCGGATCAGTAAAAATTGTGCTTCATTAAATAAGTTACGGAAACGCAGCACGCGATATAATAATATAATGTTATTGCATTTAAAAATAGACGTAAGAACACGATACAGTGGTTAATTAGTAGGTAGAGAACACATGACATAATAATGGCAGTAATAGGTACAGGGGAGAGAGTCAGCGGAGAGAGGCGACACAAGGGAACTCTCTCTCACTCTTACCAAAGTCGTCCCTGTAGTGCACTACAAGTACTCTCAAGTGATGAAGAACACGATGATACAACTATGACTTTTCCATGACTGTTACATCTAGAAAGGGCAGCTTCCCATCCTTTTCCATCTCGTAAGTGAAACGCAGCACGGAACTCTGCTCAAATGCCTCTGCTCAAACTCTGCTCAATTTCTAGATGTAACAGTCATGGAAAAGAGCGGAGGTTTCCACACTGCAGTCTACACTAAGGAAACGAACATAGGAATGTGCCTAAATGCCAACAGCGACTGCCCAGACAGGTACAAGAGGAGTGTTGTTAACGCTTATGTCGACCGTGCTCTCAGCCACAGCTCAGAATGGAAGCAAGTCGACGAAGAACTTTGTAGGGTAAGGCAGGTCCTAGTCAACAACGGCTTCTCCAATGGTTTCGTCGAAGACATCATAAGAAGGAAAGTGAAACGCCATGCAACCTCTGAAGAGACAACTAACACAACACCTATACCCCCTATTAGACTATTTTACAGGAACTTCTTTTCCACAGCTCATAAAACGGAGGAAAGGGTCCTGAAAGATATTGTTAATAGAAACGTTATCCCTACAGACAAAAATCAGAGGATACAACTGACGATTTACTATAAAACCAGAAAAACGGCCAGCCTACTCATGAGAAACTCTCCAGACACAAAGCAGAATGCTTTAAAAGAGACCAACGTCGTCTATGCCTTCAAATGCCCACTTGGGGACTGTAAGCTCCAAAAAACCCAGTATATAGGCAAGACAACAACATCTCTTTCTAGGCGTTTAACGATGCATAAGCAACAGGGCTCTATTAAGGAACATATAATCTCTTCCCACAACCAAACCATCGCCAGAGAAATCCTAGTAAACACAGAAATCATCGATAGATACAGCAATAGCAGGCGGCTTGACGTTTGCGAGGCACTGCACATTAAGAAGTCAACACCAGCAATCAACAGCCAATTAATGCACAACTATATTCTACCCACCTCAAGACTCCGCTCCAATATAGAAGCATCAAGAAATATGGACCAATAGGCTTTCTACAATCACTTCCATTTCAATACCCATTGTTTCGTGTTCTGTCTTGTGTTGATGAAATTAATACCCTATTAAATACCACCTCACCCCATCCACCTCACTCAAATGTAGATATAAACAAATCGGAGATATGTAAGTTCTATTCAGTTGTGTATGTGTAAAGTCTTTGAAAATGTAATAAGTTTTACGAAACGCGCTCTAGTGTCGCGTCAGACTAGAAATAAAAATGAATTTTGGAGAATTGATTTTTGAATTACCTCCAACAGTGAAAAGAAATGTACGAAAGATTGAGAAAATTCGTGTTAGAATTATTAATCTTACTTTTTCGGTCATATTTAATAATATATGTCTACAGGAAAGACTGCTACCAAAATATACTAATATATATATATATATATATATATATATATATATATATATATATATATATATATATATATATATAAACTACTGAACAGTGACTACTGAACAACTCCGTGGGAAAACCACAAACATTTCCACTTGTCATGAAAATTGCACGGGGGAGGGGGGGGGGGGGAGTCTTTATAAACGCTAATATTTCTTGAAGCATTTCACCTAGGCTGACCTTGACTGGCCTATGACACTCCCCTACCCAATATGATTTATCTTGCAAAGTTGGGCGAGGCCCAAACGTCTGGCCTCCAACCTTGGACAAACATTCACAATATTGTATAGATACAAATTTATTACGGGAGAAAACAACACCGTTTACTAACAAATTCATCCAAAGAAAACGAGATAGCAGTGGAATTTTCCTCAGAAGAAAACGTGGATATAATTGCCATGTCACCATTAAATTCACTAGCTAATAATGACGTGAATCACTTAAAACACCAGTCTAGCATTAGAATCAATAAAGTATTCTCTATGACTGGATCTAATATAATTACTAATTAACTAAAGTCAACCTCCCATTGTCAATAAAAGGACAGTATAGAAACCGGCCGAGAGAGGCGTCTCTCTGAGCCGAGGAGCCGGCAGACGCCATTAAAATTAACTTAAACAAACCTCTCACTGGAGCTCCAAGAAGCTCCACATTTATTTCCCTCTAGACTCTGTGTTGTGGGAGGTAAACAGCCGCCATCATCAGCCCAGCGTCGACTACAGTAAGGGAACTGTTCTGTACCCGCTAACCTGTTAAGTCTAGTCACTCCTGGCCAGTAATATAGATCAGGACTTGAGAATGGTCCAGGACGGACCGAAACGTCGTCGTCCCTTCACCTTCTAGTGTGTGGTCTGGTCAACATACTTCAGCCACGTTATTGTGACTCATCGCCTGCATAGATTAGGATATACCGGTGAGAATGCATAGCGAGCCACCCAAACAGGGTAATTATTAATTAAATCTTATCGAATAAATTACAATAATTCCCCCCCCCCCCCGATATAACTGTCATATATAGGTTACTATTATTATTGTGGGTGCCGTTTGACAGGTGAAATTGAAGGGAAAGAAGAATTAGTAATCAACTTCCTGGTATAACATATAACACGTGATTACACAGCCACGAGGAGTAGCGGCTTGGTGTGTTCATCCGTGTTCATATCTGGTGGTCCAGGCCAGGAACCACCATACAGATAAGGCTTCCCCCAGGTGTTAACTAATTATTTGTAGTCTCAACACTCAGTAAGATTGTGGTGAATGTCTACCAATCGATATTTTTGATAGATGGAATAATTAAATAAACTCCCAGCTTGTGTAGGAAATGATTTGTAGGAATCTAACATCATACAGTCCACTGTAAACTCATACAGTCCACTGTAAACTCATACAGTCCACTGTAAACTCATACAGTCCACTGTAAACTCATACAGTCCGCTATCGAAACATTTAAATTAACGTAAGAAATTAATATATAAATTAAATATAAATTATAAATTAAAATTCATTAAATAACCTAATAATTGTATAAAAAATAAATCAATAAATCGCACGAGTCAGTTTCCCCACAGGCAGCGCCAGGGTCGCTCTCCCTCACCCCTTATATGTAATACAGATCTCACGTTGGCAGTAAATAAATCTATGGATTCCAGTAGCCACATTTCACGGATTAAGAGGGAGGGGAAGGTTCACTCTCTATCCGGCTCGAACCCCTCTTTAATACGACGAATAGAATGGCTCCCGAGTAGCAATTGTCCTCCCCATAGCCAAGACAATTCGGCCGCCATAGTCAGGCCAGGCGAGCCCCAAGCATGTGAGCAACACGAATAAAAGAAAACTTAAAATATAACATTTTCAATACTATAAAATATTTTAACGTAAATATATTGATCTAAAATATTTACAAAGGAATTACTTCAACAAAAATTATCAAGTAACATCTCATAGGTAACTTTATGAGACCAATAAGCAAACGATAGGGAGAAAATAGACCTACGAGAAGGCACTATAAAACAGGAAGAGAAAAGGGAACTTGCCCCACGTTTACCCATCCATCACAACTGCAAATTTGCCAATCTCAGAGTTAATGGGTCAATCTCCACGGCATAAAACTTCATCTCCAGCACTCCTCACCTCCGTCACCCCTGCACGGTGGTGCTACCGTGCAGGGGTGAGCTGCCCCCAGGCTCCACCACCAGGCTCCACCACCAGGCTCCACCACCAGGCTCCAGCCCCCAGGCTCCACCACCAGGCTCCACCACCAGACTCCAGCTCCCAGGCTCCAACCCCCAGGCTCCAGCCCCCAGGCTCCTCCACCAGGCTCCAGCTCCCAGGCTCCACCACCAGGCTACAGCCCCCAAGCTCCACCACCAGGCTCCACGACCAGGCTCCACCACCAGGCTCCAGCCCCAGGCTCCACCACAAGGCTCCACCACCACCAGGCTCCACCACTAGACTCCACCACCAGGCTCCACCACAAGGCTCCACCACCACCAGGCTCCACCACCAGGCACCACCACCAGGCACCACCACCAGGCTCCACCACCAGGCACCACCACCAGGCACCACCACCACCACCAGGCACTACCACCAGGCACCACCACCAGGCTCCACCACCAGGATCCACCACCACCACCAGGCTCCACCGCCAGGCTCCACCACCAGGCTCCAGCCACCAGGCTCCACCACCAGGCTCCACCACCACCAGGCTCCACCACCACCACCAGGCACCACCACCACCAGGCACCACCACCACCACCAGGCACCACCACCAGGCTCCACCACCAGGCTCCAGTCACCAGGCTCCACCACCAGGCACCACCACCAGGCTCCAGCCACCAGGCTCCAGCCACCAGGGTCCAGCCACCAGGCTCCACCACCAGGCTCCACCACCAGGCTCCACCACCAGGCTCCACCACCAGGCACCACCACCAGGCTCCAGCCACCAGGCTCCACCACCACCACCAGGCACCACCACCAGGCTCCACCACCACCACCAGGCTCCACCACCACCACCAGGCTCCAGCCACCAGGCTCCACCACCAGGCTCCACCACCACCACCAGGCTCCACCACCACCACCAGGCACCACCACCAGGCACCACCACCAGGCTCCATCACCAGTCTCCACCATCAGGCTTCACCACCACCACCACCAGGCTCCACCACCAACACCAGGCACCACCACCAGGCACCACCACCACCAGGCTGCCCCCAGGCTCCACCACTAGGCCCCAGCCCCAGGCTCCACCACCAGGCTCCACCCCCAGGCTCCAGCCCCAGGCTCCAGCCCCAGGCTCCAGCACCAGGCTCCAGCACCAGGCTCCACCACCAGGCTCCAGCCACCAGGCTCCAGCCACCAGGCTCCAGCCACCAGGCTCCAGCCACCAGGCTCCAGCCACCAGGCTCCACCACCAGGCTCCAGCCCCAGGCTCCAGCCCCAGGCTCCACCACCAGGCACCACCACCAGGCACCACCACCAGGCTCCACCACCACCAGGCTCCACCACCACCAGGCTCCACCACCAGGCTCCAGCCACCAGGCTCCAGCCACCAGGCTCCACCACCAGGCTCCACCACCAGGCACCACCACCAGGCCCCACCACCAGGCACCACCACCAGGCTCCACCACCATGCTCCAGCCCCAGGCTCCACCACCACCAGGCTCCACCACCAGGCCCCACCACCAGGCTCCACCACCAGGCTCCACCACCAGGCTCCAGTCCTAGGCACCACCACCAGGCTCCACCACCAGGCACCACCACCAGGCTCCACCACCAGGCTCCAGCCCCAGGCACCACTACCAGGCTCCACCACCAGGCTCCACCACCAGGCACCACCACCAGGCTCCACCACCAGGCACCACCACCAGGCTCCACCACCAGGCTCCACCACCAGACTCCAGCCCCAGGCTCCACCACCACCAGGCTCCACCACCAGGCTCCACCACCAGGCTTCACCACCAGGCACCACCACCAGGCACCACCACCAGGCTCCACCACCAGGCTCCACCACCAGGCTCCAGCCACCAGGCACCACCACCACCAGGCTCCACCACCACCAGGCTCCACCACCACCAGGCTCCACCACCAGGCACCACCACCACCAGGCTCCACCACCACCAGGCTCCACCACCACCAGGCTCCACCACCACCAGGCTCCACCACCACCAGGCTCCACCACCAGGCTCCAGCCACCAGGCACCACCACCACCAGGCTCCACCACCACCAGGCTCCACCACCACCAGGCCCCACCACCAGGCTCCAGCCCCCCCCCCCCCACAACCATCAAAGCATATGTAAACATTAACGCACAATTTCCCGGCCTGACGGGACGTCATTCAGATTAACGCTGGGACAAGACCGGTCACCACGGGAGCGGCCGCTTGACCTCAATCACTGACCGAAACATCAAATACCGGCTAAAATGAACTAATATTTCACTGTTAGGTATAATTAACATTAATCCAACAGCAACAACCCATTTGCCAAGTGTCCCCCAAGACCCCCATGTGACCTGGTCACGAGGGACTTGACCTACACGTCTACGACACGCACTCAGTCACTCAGTCACCCAGTCACTCAGTAGCCCCGAGGTGAGGAGCTGTGCACCTGAGATACATCGGGGGAGCACTAAGGCCTCACCAAGAGGACGCTCTGTCCCTCCCTCACACTAACCTGTGAAATATTTATCTAAGGTAATGTATTCTGGCGCATAAACACGTGGGAGGCGGCGACGCCACGCACTGTGCTCCATAACAGATGGGGAGTGGTTGTTAGTGTAGCGGTGACGTCATACGCACGCACGCACTCAATCAGAGCAAAACCGCATTCTCGAAGCTCACGCAGGTCAGTACGTACACACACACACACACACACACACACACACACACACACACACACACACACACACACACACAGCAAGAAAGTAAAAGAGCGTGGAGAAATTATACAAATAACAGGACACTTGAGAGCAGAGGTTACCAGAGAGCCAGGAATGAATACGTCTGGGTGACAAGAGAAGCAGAAGGGCAATATGAAAACGACATAGCAAGAAAGGCAAAGACTCAGCACAAATTGCTGCACAGCCACATCAGGAGAAAGACAACAGAGAAGGAACAGGTAATGAAACTGAGGATAGGGGCAGACAGATTCACTACAAACGACAGAGAAGTTTGCGAGGAACTCAATAGGAAATTCCAGGAAGTCTTCACATTGGAGCAAGGAGAAGTTCTAGAGATAAGGGAAGGAATAGTTAACCAGGCACCACTAGAGGAATTTGAAATTACCAATGGGGATGTAAGGAAGCTTTTGCTAGAGTTGGATGTGACAAAGGCTACAGGCCCAGATGGAATATCGCCATGGGTACTAAAGGAAGGAGCAAAAGCACTGTGCCTGCCACTCTCCGTGGTGTTTAATAAATCACTGGTAACATGTGAACTGCCAAAACTGCCCCCCAAAACAGGCAGCCCCCCCCCACACACACAGGCAGCCCCCCACACACACGCAGCCCCCCCCCCACACACACGCAGCCCCCCCCACACACACACGCAGCCCCCCCCCCACACACACAGGCAGCCCCCCCCCACACACACAGGCAGCCCCCACACACAGGCAGCCCCCCACACACAGGCAGCCCCCACATACACACAGGCAGCCACCCCACACACAGGCAGCCCCCCACATACACAGGTAGCCCCCCCCCACACAAACAGGCAGCCCCCCTACACACACAGGCAGACCCCCCACACAAACAGGCAGCCCCACACACACACGCACACAGGCACCCCCCCCCCCACACACAGGCAGCCCCCCCCCCACACAGGCAGCCCCCACACACACAGGCAACCCCCCCCCCCCACACACGCACACAGGCAGCCCCCCCCACACACACAGGCAGCCCCCCCACACACACAGGCAGCCCCCCCACACACACAGGCAGCCCCCTACACACACGCACACAGGCAGCCCCCCCACACACAGGCAGCCCCCACCCACACACACACAGGCAGCCCCCACACACACACAGGCAGCCCCCCACACACACACAGGCAGCCCCCCACACACAGGCAGCCCCCACACACAGGCAGCACCCCCACACACACAGGCAGGCCCCCCACACACACACAGGCAGGGCCCCCCCACACACACAGGCAGGCCCCCCCACACACATGCAGCCCCCCCCACACACATGCAGCCCCCCCACACACATGCAGCCACCCCCACACACACATGCAGCCCCCCACACACACGCACACAGGCAGCCCCCCGCACACAGGCAGCCCCCCACACACAGGCAGCCCCTCCCACACACACACAGGCAGCACCCCCACACACACGCACACAGGCAGCCCCCTCCCCCCCACACACACAGGCAGCCCCCCCACACACACACAGGCAGCACCCCCACACACACGCACACAGGCAGCCCCCTCCCCCCCACACACACAGGCAGCCCCCCCACACACACACAGGCAGCCCCCCACACACAGGTAGCCCCCCCCACACACAGGCAGCCCCCCCCCCACACACAGGCAGCCCCCCCACACACACACAAAGGCAGCCCCCCACACACACACAAAGGCAGCCCCCCCCCACACACACAGGCAGCCCCCTCACACACACAGGCAGCCCCCCTCCTTACACACACACAGGCTGAGCCCCCCCCCACACACACAGACAGCCCCCCCACACACACACAGACAGCCCCCCCCACACACACACAGACAGCCCCCCCCACACACACACAGACAGCCCCCCCCCCCACACACACAGACAGCCCCCCCCCCACACACACACAGACAGCCCCCCACACACACACACAGACAGCCCCCCCCCACACACACACAGACAGCCCCCCCACACACAGGCAGCCCCCCAATACACACACAGGCAGCCCGCCCATACACACACAGACAGCCCCCCCACACAGACAGCCCCCCCCCCCACACACACACAGACAGCCCCCCCCACACACACACAGACAGCCCCCCCCCACACACACAGACAGCCCCTCCCCACACACACACAGACAGCCCCCCCCACACACACACAGACAGCCCCCCCACACACACACAGACAGCCCCCCCCCACACACAGGCAGCCCCCCAATACACACACAGGCAGCCCGCCCATACACACACAGACAGCCCCCCCACACAGACAGCCCCCCCCCACACACACACAGATAGCCCCCCCCACACACACAGGCAGCTTCCCCCCACACACACAGACAGCCTCCCCTCACACACAGGCAGCCCCCCCTTACCCACACACAGGCTAACCCCCCCATACACACACAGGCAGCCCCCCCCCCACACACAGGCAGCCCCCCCCCACACACAGGCAGCCCCCCCCCACACACAGGCAGCCCCCCCAAACACAGGCAGCCCCCCCACACACAGGCAGCCCCCCCCACACACAGGCAGCCCCCACTAACACAGGCTGCCCCCACCCCCCCCCACAGGCAGCCCCCCCACAGGCAGCCCCCCCACACACAGGCAGCCCCCCACACACACAGGCAGCCCCCAACACACACAGGCAGCCCCCCCCACACACACAGGCAGCCCCCCACACACACGCACACAGGCAGCCCCCCCCCCAACACACACACAGGCAGCCCCCCATCACACAAGCAGCCCCCCCACACACACAGGCAGCCCCCCCACACACAGGCAGGCCCCCCCACACACAGGCAGTCCCCCTACACACACAGGCAGCCCCCCCTACACACAGGCAGCCACCCCACACACAGGCAGCCCCCCCACACACAGGCAGCCCCCCCACACACAGGCAGCCCCCCCCACACACACAGGCAGCCCCCCCACACACACAGGCAGCCCCCCCCCTACACACACAGGCAGCCCCCCCTACACACAGGCAGCCCCCACTAACACAGGCTGCCCCCCCCCCCCGCCACACACACAGGCTGCCCCCCCGCCACACACATAGGCAGCCCCCCACACACAGGCAGCCCCCCCCCCCACACACAGCCAGCCCCCCCACACACACGCACACAGGCAGCCCCCCCAACACACACACAGGCAGTCCCCCCCAACACACACACAGGCAGCCCCCCCCAACACACACACAGGCAGCCCCCCCCCCAACACACACACAGGCAGCCCCCCCCCCCAACACACACAGGCAGCCCCCCACACACACGCACACAGGCAGCCCCCCCCCAACATACACACAGGCAGCCCCCCTCATACAGACAGCCCCCCACACACACAGGCAGCCCCCCCCAACACACACAGGCAGCCCCCCCTCACACACTCAGGTAACCCCCCACACACACAGGCAGCCGCCCCCCACACACAGGCAGCCCCCCACACACACAGGCAGCCCCCCCCACACAGGCAGCTCCCCCCCACACACACAGGCAGCCCCCCCACACAGGCAGCCCCCCACACAGGCAGCCCCCCACACAGGCAGCCCCCACTCCCACACACACAGGCAGCCCCCACTCCCCCACACACATGCAGCCCCCACACACAGGCAGCCCCCCACACACACAGGCAGCCCCTACACACACACAGGCAGCCCCTACACACACAGGCAGCCCCCCCTACACACAGGCAGCCCCCCCTACACACACAGGCAGCCCCCCCTACGCACACAGGCAGCCCCCCCTACGCACACAGGCAGCCCCCCCCCACACACACAGGCAGCCCCCCCACACACACAGGAAGCCCCCCCACACACACAGGAAGCCCCCACCCACACACACAGGCTGCCCACACACACACAGGCAGCCCCCTACACACACGGGCAGCCCCCCCACACACAGGCAGCCCCCACACACACAGGCAGCCCCCCCCCACACACAGGCAGCCCCCCACACACAGACAGCCCCCTACACACACGGGCAGCCCCCCTACACACATACATGCAGCCCCTACACACACAGGCAGCCCCTACACACACACAGGCAGTCCCCACACACACAGGCAGCCCCCTACACACACAGGCAGCCCCCCACACAGGCAGGCAGCCCCTACACACACAGGCAGCCCCCCCACACACACAGGCAGCCCCCACACACACAGGCAGCCCCTACACACACAGGCAGCCCCCACACACACACAGGCAGCCCCCCCACACACACAGGCAGCCCCCCCACACACAGGCAGCCCCCCCCACACACAGGCAGCCCCCTACACACACAGGCAGCCCCCCCACACACACACAGGCAGCCCCCACCCCCACACACACAGGCAGCCCCCACTCCCACACACACAGGCAGCCCCCACTCCCACACACACAGGCAGCCCCCACACACAGGCAGCCCCCCACATACACAGGCAGCCCCTACACACACACAGGCAGCCCCTACACACACAGGCAGCCCCCCACATACACACAGGCAGCCCCCCACACACACACAGGCAGCCCCCCCCCACACATACAGGCAGCCCCCCCACACACACACAGGCAGCCCCCCACACACAGGCAGCCCCCACCCACACACACAGGCTGCCCACACACACACAGGCAGCCCCCTACACACACGGGCAGCCCCCCCACACACAGGCAGCCCCCCCACACACAGGCAGCCCCCCACACACACAGGCAGCCCCCACACACACAGGCAGCCCTCCACACACACAGGCAGCCCCCCCACACACAGGCAGCCCCTACACACACAGGCAGCCCCTACACACACAGGCAGCCCCTACACACACAGGCAGCCCCTACACACACAGGCAGCCCCTACACACACAGGCAGCCCCCACACACACAGGCAGCCCCCACACACACAGGCAGCCCCCACACACACAGGCAGCCCCTACACACACAGGCAGCCCCTACACACACAGGCAGCCCCTACACACACAGGCAGCCCCTACACACACAGGCAGCCCCTACACACACAGGCAGCCCCCACACACACAGGCAGCCCCCACACACACAGGCAGCCCCCTACACACACACACCTTGATGAGAGGGACCTGATGAGACTTCATGGTAGCGTACAGTACACAGTACACTCCAGTTATAACAGTTTATACATTTATAACGTCATAAGTTTAAGACAAAGGTTCACTTGCCAGTTTACAAGTAGACAATTATTGGGAGCATAGTATGCTCTCACACCATGACAAACATCTTGATACCTATCCAGGTGGTGTGACGGGGCGGCTTGTTGCTCAAGGTAATGGACTTGTCCCCGAGGACCGACTCATTTATCATCCTAATACCCTGGCAACAACAAATGTCTTCCACTTATAAATTTCCCCAACTGCTCCCCAACTGCTCCCCAACTATCGTCTGCTGCTCCACTATTTTGAGGTTCTTGAGGTTATCTTGAGATGATTTCGGGGCTTTAGTGTCCCCGCGGCCTATTCCTCGACCAGGCCTCCACCCCCAGGAAGCAGCCCGTGACAGCTGACTAACACCCAGGTACCTATTTTACTGCTAGGTAACAGGGGCATAGGGTGAAAGAAACTCTGCCCATTGTTTCTCTCCGGCGCCCGGGATCGAACCTGGGACCACAGGATCACAAGTCCAGCGTGCTGTCCGTTCGGCCGAGCGGGGCCGAACTACCCTCCACTTCCCTATTTTCTACCACGCCTGTCTGTCTCTACACTGCCTCTTCATATAGTTGAGCCCAACCTGTACCCCAGCCTCACGCTGGGAATTGGCTAAACTGAGGCCAGGATAACAATGTCGAGTGAGAGATGTTGTTGGCTCAAGAATTTGTATCCCTCATCTTTAGCGTGTTCTCTCTCGCCTTAAGTTTAGTCTTGTTTGTTTAAGGATGTCCCACGTCATGATGTTTCCTCAAGCATTATAGGAACTTTATAGCATTGTTGGTGAGCTTTCTTCCTCGCCTCGCTCACTACAGCGAGGCGAGGTGATCATCATCCTCATCATCCTCTCCTTGCAACCCATTACTCATCATCCTCTCCTTGCAATCCATTACTCATCATCCTCTCCTTGCAATCCATTACTCATCATCCTAGATCTCCTTGCAACCCATGACTCATCATCCTCTCCTTGCAATCCATTACTCATCATCTTAGCTCTCCTTGCAACCCATGACTCATCATCCTCTCCTTGCAATCCATTAATCATCATCCTAGCTCTCCTTGCAACCCATGACCCATCATCCTCTCCTTGCAATCCATGACTCGTCATCCTCTCCTTGCAATCCATGACTCATCATCCTAGCTCTCCTTGCAACCCATTATTCATCATCCTCTCATTGCAACCCATTACTCATCATCCTCTCCTTGCAATCCATTACCCATCATCCTAGCTCTCCTTGCAACCCATGACTCATCATCCTCTCCTTGCAATCCATTACTCATCATCCTCTCCTTGCAACCCATGACTCATCATCCTCTCCTTGCAACCCATTACTCATCATCCTTTCCTTGCAACCCATGACTCATCATCCTCTCCTTGCAACCCATTACTCATCATCCTCTCCTTGCAATCCATTACTCATCATCCTAGCTCTCCTTGCAACCCATGACTCATCATCCTCTCCTTGCAATCCATTACTCATCATCCTAGCTCTCCTTGCAACCCATGACTCATCATCCTCTCCTTGCAATCCATTAATCATCATCCTAGCTCTCCTTGCAACCCATGACCCATCATCCTCTCCTTGCAATCCATGACTCGTCATCCTCTCCTTGCAATCCATGACTCATCATCCTAGCTCTCCTTGCAACCCATTACTCATCATCATCTCATTGCAACCCATTACTCATCATCCTCTCCTTGCAATCCATTACCCATCATCCTAGCTCTCCTTGCAACCCATGACTCATCATCCTCTCCTTGCAATCCATTACTCATCATCCTCTCCTTGCAACCCATGACTCATCATCCTCTCCTTGCAACCCATTACTCATCATCCTCTCCTTGCAACCCATGACTCATCATCCTCTCATTGCAACCCATTACTCATCATCCTCTCCTTGCAACCCATGACTCATCATCCTCTCCTTGCAATCCATGACTCGTCATCCTCTCCTTGCAATCCATGACTCATCATCCTAGCTCTCCTTGCAACCCATTACTCATCATCCTCTCATTGCAACCCATTACTCATCTTCCTCTCCTTGCAACCCATGACTCATCATCCTAGCTCTCCTTGCAACCCATTACTCATCATCCTCTCCTTGCAACCCATGACTCAACATCCTAGCTCTCCTTGCAACCCATGACTCAACATCCTAGCTCTCCTTGCAACCCATGACTCAACATCCTGTCCTTGCAACCCATGACTCATCATCCTGTCCTTGCAACCCATGACTCAACATCCTGTCCTTGCAACCCATGACTCAACATCCTGTCCTTGCAACCCATGACTCAACATCCTGTCCTTGCAACCCATGACTCAACATCCTGTCCTTGCAACCCATGACTCAACATCCTGTCCTTGCAACCCATGACTCAACATCCTGTCCTTGCAACCCATGACTCAACATCCTGTCCTTGCAACCCATGACTCAACATCCTGTCCTTGCAACCCATGACTCAACATCCTGTCCTTGCAACCCGGTACATTAGTGTGCAGGTGTTGTGCTAAAGGGTTTATCTGACATCTCAGTAGCGCGCGTTAAGTTCTCAAACGTGACCTTCAGTTCTGCTGCTTTTTAATATTATATGAACTTTATCCTTTATGTGTTCATCAGTCCTTTGTGTCATCAAATCCTCACCTGGCATATTCCCTCATGGGGAATGGTGAACACTTCCCTCCACTTGTCACTGTAGTTGTCTCACTCTTACAGTTCCGTCTGCAACCTGTCCTCTTAAAAAGAACGTCGCTTTTGGCCGTTTGGCCGTATGGCCGAATTTGGACGTAATTTGAAAATGAAAAAAATTGAAAATAAATTTGGGATTTTTTTTTCAACAACAGTAAGTTAAGGGTCCTCTGATAGGTTAGGTGGGCTGGAAATTCTCATAAAGTTTCAAAATGGCATGAAAAACGTTAATGGAAAGTTGCCTCTTCTAAGCTTGCCGAGTAAACCGGACGACTCAAACAGAAAACGGAACAGTACGTCACTTTTGTGAGTCGATTTCATTTCAAATTACATCCAAATTTGGCCATAGTGGCGCATACTAGCGAAAAGTGACGTTGTTTTTAAGAGGACGGGTTGCCGAGACAGCCTTCTGGCCTGTCTCTGTAGTGTTTATATATTAATGTTTCAGTATGGTGTAGAGGCAGGCTGCAGCACCACACTCGAGGGTGGTGCTCAGGGGTTATGTGCAGGCTTCTCAAAACTTCCTTGTAATGGTTCCTCATTAACATCTTGATGTGTGGCTTTAAGGTCATATTTAATACGTGGTTATTTTTCTTTCTCCAGATTCTGAAAGTTGCTGTCTTGCCCCTTCGTCTCGGTAGTGTTACTATGGTAAAGCCTTCACGATTACCAGGGTCCACGAGCCGTCTTCCCCACGTTTCTTGAACTACTTTCAGGTCCTTCAACTATTTCTTTAATTCCTTATCTGTTCTATTTCTTCCCATTGAATTTGGAAGAAATACATATATTTGAATTCCCTGTCAGGTGGTATGTTACAAACAGAAGGGACTCCAGGTAACCATCTTAGCCGAACAACGGTCGAGTCAAACTGTATCCCCACTCGTGTTCTCTCACAGTAAGCCTCTTACTCCTGTGAGAACGGTACTCCCTCGTCTATCCCACCTCTTCTCCACAACACCAACTTTGTTCTAAAGTGACAATGATTTTTTTTCATACATTTCCCAAGACTTCTGATTAGTCTATTCACAACTTTCAAAGAATGCTTATTTGTTGTTCCAAGGTCCGTTGTTCCTTAAGAGGTGGTATGAAATTGTCCACGACTTTCTAATATTTTCATGTTATGAAGTATTATTTCCTCTTTGTTAAAATCACGAAATCCTTTACCATTGGTATTCTCTGTTTTGTATAATTGCCTTCTCTGGTATTGTGGTGAGCGCCGAAGGTTCACATGCCACGAGCACACAGCCGCCGCTCGTTCACAAGGACATTTGGTATTCAATGTTCTACATGTCGTCCTTATTTTGTGGGAAACACCGAGTCTTGCTGAGAAGTCAATCAATGTTCCTCTTGCTTTCTCCTCGACATTTTGTGTCGAGAAATCTCTCGCCATTGCCTGTGGCAGCACGGCTCTCTATCTCCTCACACCTGCCTGGCTCCATTGTCTCTCTCGCTCCATTCTTCCATTGTTAACGTTCACCATGAGACGGTATGCTGCTTACCGCCATGTTCTCTCTTGCTCTTGCCATTTAGTTATCAGTAAAGCTAAAGTTATTATGTGTAGTTACTATTCATTTGTCAGGAAAGTATGTATAATTTAAACCAATTAATGTATTAAAATCAATTTGGCCTGTTCTTCACAAGGTAAGTATACTAGACATAGAACCAGTGTGGACACAAGGAATATGGAAATGTCAAGAAGCCAGAGGGCCGAACAGCCCTTATGATAATAAAGAGGTTCTTCTAAATGTCTACCGACAGCAAAGCGGCTCCTTATTTTCAAAAAATATAGGTAACAATATCGAGCGTGACCGAGATTAATATTATACACCAGCCGTGATCACGACCCATACATGGTCTACAAGGCATAGTACTACCAGCCTCATCTTGCATAAACGTGATATGAATCTGTATATTCTTTATTCTTACCCTTATGTTACATATATGAATGTGTACATTAATGATTCGCCTGTCTATTTTGGTAGACGTAATTATCAGGAGAACGCGCAAACCAGTAAGTTTATATCGCACCTGGAAAGGGATATTAGGAGATTTAGGATGAGAAGAGACAAATAGTGCCCAAGCACTTGGACGGTCGGGGATTGAACGCCGGCCTGCATGAAGCGAGACCGTCGCTGTACCGTCCAGTACGCGTGATTGGACATATTTTGTTGAAGTCAGACTTCACCAAACTTGCAAGATGAAAAACAAACTCTTAACAAAATGTAACAAGCAAATTGTAAAAAAAATATAATTAGGCTTACTAATTCAGTGGGTTTTGAGGGCGCATTTAGTGGTGGTAATCCTGGTCCAATATGGCTCCCAGCAGGACACGGCCCCACACATATTAGGAGCAGGGTGAGGGGCAGTTTGTTCTTTGGACTTTAGCATCACTAGGGCTGAGAAGTCGGCCTCGCACAAGTGGTAGCAACATCAACACTGAGAAGTCGGCCTCGCACAAGTGGTAGCAACATCAACACTGAGAAGTCGGCCTCGCACAAGTGGTAGCAACATCAACACTGAGAAGTCGGCCTCGCACAAGTGGTAGCAACATCAACACTGAGAAGTCGGCCTCGCACAAGTGGTAGCAACATCAACACTGAGAAGTCGGCCTCGCACAAGTGGTAGCAACATCAACACTGAGAAGTCGGCCTCGCACAAGTGGTAGCAACATCAACACTGAGAAGTCGGCCTCGCACAAGTGGTAGCAACATCAACACTGAGAAGTCGGCCTCGCACAAGTGGTAGCAACATCAACACTGAGAAGTCGGCCTCGCACAAGTGGTAGCAACATCAACACTGAGAAGTCGGCCTCGCACAAGTGGTAGCAACATCAACACTGAGAAGTCGGCCTCGCACAAGTGGTAGCAACATCAACACTGAGAAGTCGGCCTCGCACAAGTGGTAGCAACATCAACACTGAGAAGTCGGCCTCGCACAAGTGGTAGCAACATCAACACTGAGAAGTCGGCCTCGCACAAGTGGTAGCAACATCAACACTGAGAAGTCGGCCTCGCACAAGTGGTAGCAACATCAACACACACTAACTTTGGATATTGCTTGTATGCACCGACCCAGAATGATGAGTGAGGATGGCTTGTGCCTGAGTCTTAATGAATTATCATATGTCAGATTGAATTATGAGTGGGTGGTAGAGGTATTATTTTCAGCAGACATTTTCTCAAAGCTCAATGCACTTAACCTAAGACTGCAAGGGAGGGTAAATGGGGGGAGGGGAGGTTCGGAAGAGGCTGAGACGTCTCTTCCCTCAGCGGTCACCCCTTCACCACCTGGCCTGACTCTCAGTGTATCTGTTCATCTTTCTCAGTTCGTCAAGGAGAACTGAGAAAGAACTGAAAAATCCTTTTACTTTAATGATTAAGCACCAACTCCACTCTCCCTATCTTATCTCAAGAACTGGGCATGAACTTAATACAACTGAAAAGAACCACTTCACATTCTCCAAGTTCAAAAGCAACTATACTCGTGCTTGTGTGGAAGGCGCAGGTGTGTGTGGTTGGGTGTTCGTGGCGCAGTAGCCGTCTCTCCCAGGCATACCCACCTTCCCTCTCGTGTTTTTCAACCATGCTAAAACTTCTATTATTATGAGTTAATAGTTACCAAGTATTTAATAATAATCTTATTAGGTTATAATATCTAATATCAAAAAATAAATCTTATTAGGTTAAATATGTTTATTATATAGATTTATATTTCAAAACCTTATTTTATTGTCACCAATATTTTTCTCACATACTCGCTATTGATTTATTATATTTATTGAGAACCCGCGACCCAATCAGCAGGTCCTTGTGAGCCAGTCAAGGGTCGCCACCCGGACCCTGAACAACCTGGTCTAAAGGGAGTGAATAATAGTGTAGCTGTAGGTACCTCATACTGGTAGGTCTGTAGCTGCAGGTACCTCATACCGGTAGGTCTGTAGCTGCAGGTACCACTTCCTGGTAGGTCCGTAGCTGCTGGTACCTCATACTGGTAGGTCTGTGGCTGCAAGTACCCTCATACCGGTAGGTCTGTAGCTGCAGGTACCTCATACCGGTAGGTCTGTAGCTGCAGGTACCTCATACCGGTAGGTCTGTAGCTGCAGGTACCTCATACCGGTAGGTCTGTGGCTGCAGGTACCTCATACCGGTAGGTCTGTAGCTGCAGGTACCTCATACTGGTAGGTCTGTAGCTGCAGGTACCTCATACCAGTAGGTCTGTAGCTGCAGGTACCTCATACCAGTAGGTCTGTAGCTGCAGGTACCTCATACCAGTAGGTCTGTAGCTGCAGGTACCCTCATACCGGTAGGTCTGTAGCTGCAGGTACCCTCATACTGGTAGGTCTGTAGCTGCAGGTACCACATACCGGTAGGTCTCCAGGTACATTATACCGGTAGGTCTGTAGCAGTAGGTTCCTCATACCGGTAGGTCTGTAGCTGCAGGTACCCTCATACCGGTAGGTCTGTAGCTGCAGGTACCCTCATACTGGTAGGTCTGTAGCTGCAGGTACCTCATACCGGTAGGTCTGTAGCTGCAGGTACCCTCATATCGGTAGGTCTGTAGCTGCAGGTACCCTCATACCGGTAGGTCTGTAGCTGCAGGTACCTCATACTGGTAGGTCTGTAGCTGCAGGTACCCTCATACCGGTAGGTCTGAAGCTGCTGGTACCCTCATACTGGTAGGTCTGTAGCTGCAGGTACCTCATAGTGGTAGGTCTGTAGCTGCAAGTACCCTCATACTGGTAGGTCTGTAGCTGCAGGTACCTCATACCGGTAGGTCTGTAGCTGCAGGTACCCTCATACCGGTAGGTCTGTAGCTGCAGGTTCCTCATACCGGTAGGTCTGTAGCTGCAGGTACCCTCATACCGGTAGGTCTGTAGCTGCAGGTACCCTCATACTGGTAGGTCTGTAGCAGCAGGTACCTCATACCGGTAGGTCTGTAGCTGCAGGTACCCCTCATACCGGTAGGTCTGTAGCTGCAGGTTCCTCATACCGGTAGGTCTGTAGCTGCAGGTACCCTCATACCGGTAGGTCTGTAGCTGCAGGTACCCTCATACCGGTAGGTCTGTAGCTGCAGGTACCCTCATACCGGTAGGTCTGTAGCTGCAGGTACCCTCATACCGGTAGGTCTGTAGCTGCAGGTACCTCATACCGGTAGGTCTGTAGCTGCAGGTACCTCATACCGGTAGGTCTGTAGCTGCAGGTACCTCATACCGGTAGGTCTGTAGCTGCAGGTACCTCATACCGGTAGGTCTGTAGCTGCAGGTACCTCATACCGGTAGGTCTGAAGCTGCAGGTACCTCATACCGGTAGGTCTGTAGCTGCAGGTACCTCATACCGGTAGGTCTGTAGCTGCAGGTACCTCATACCGGTAGGTCTGAAGCTGCAGGTACCTCATACCGGTAGGTCTGTAGCTGCAGGTACCTCATACCGGTAGGTCTGTAGCTGCAGGTACCCTCATACCGGTAGGTCTGTAGCTGCAGGTACCTCATACCGGTAGGTCTGTAGCTGCAGGTACCTCATACCAGTAGGTCTGAAGCTGCAGGTACCTCATACCGGTAGGTCTGTGGCTGCAGGTACCTCATACCGGTAGGTCTGTAGCTGCAGGTACCACATACCGGTAGGTCTCCAGGTACCTCATACCAGTAGGTCTAAAGTTGTCTACCTTTATAACTGGGGCTTCGCGGATGCCCAAGGTAACTACGGGTTCCGCGAGTGTGATACAGACTAATTATAATCACATGTATATGTAAATTATCAACCACACTATGGGGGAAATGTACATTTCTAAGTGCCCAAGTGAATGGAATATTTATTTCCACGACACTGTGGTTGACATGTGACGTGGGTGTGGAGCAGTAATTCCTGTGTACTTAGTAGCAGCCGAAGTATACAATTTCAGTTGGGCAGCGGATTGTTGCCTCTATAATCTTTCCTACTGTGGCTGTCTCACAGTGCAGTGGTAGAGCTTCTGCCTCACGCTCGTGGGGTCAGCGGTTCGAGTCTCCTAGTGACATAGTGAATTAAATATAAATTTTTATTTTTTATTTTTGTGCTTAACTTTTCTTGTTCAACCATTATCAAGAGGAAAGACAAAAATCTACTCTTTTCATTTGACAATGAAATCTCTGGCTTTATCTGAAGTACGACCCGGAATTATTTCAAGGTTTCAAAGGTTGAAAAACGCCCTAATGACTGACCCTCCCTTGTTTTGTCGTTGTTATTAACACATTTAGGTACCTCTGCTTTTGTGCAGCTGCCCTAGACGATATGAAGGGGACTACAGTGTCACAAAGCTAGCTACTTGATGCTAAAATCCCCATCACTTAGGATGGTAAGTCATACAGAGGCACGTGATTAGTAGTCTGCACTGGCAGACTCTGGGTGCATTATGAGGATATCATCAACACAAGAGTGAATAAGGCAGCGGTGGTACTAAGAGTCCCCATCTCGCAGGATGGTTAGTCATACAGGGCCATATGTTCAGTAGTCTACACTGGCAATTTTTTGTATGCATTATGAGGATATCTTCAAGAACATGAGCGTGAATAAAGTAATTGCATACCACGTGAAATTATTAAGACGAGCTCTGCGGACTTTGTCATCCACGTTTCAGTGTCTGACACTCGTTTGCATTGAGGTTATCTTGAGATGATTTCGAGGCTTAGTGTCCCCGCGGCCCGGTCCTCGACCAGGCCTCCAACCCCAGGAAGCAGCCTGTGACACCTGACTAACACCCAGGTACCTATTTTACTGCTAGGTAACAGGGGCATAGGGTGAAAGAAACTCTGCCAATTGTTTCTCGCCGGCGCCTGGGATCGAACCCGGGACCACAGGATCACAAGTCCAGCGTGCTGCCCGCTCGGAAAACCGGCTCCCTAAGGGCCAGTGTTCGGGTTAGTTTCAACAACTTAAGAATGTTCACCTTGTGAAACGTTTTGGGCGTTCTCGGCGAGGTACAGTGAGGCCACGAGGCTCTAGTGAATCGTATAGCAGGAAGAGAAATAAGCCTAGTGACGGGAGGTTGAGTGAATGAACCGTATATTACCAAGGACTCACAGTAGCCCTGAGGACACAGTTGTGGCTCAGTATTTAAAGATGAGAGTGAGGAGCTACAGAGAATCCCCTGAGAATATGAGGTTTAAAAGAAGAGCTTCTTCCAGGTAATAAATGGAGAGTTATTATATTTGTAGAGAATTTTATGAATATGTAGTGAAGAGTCGCCCCTGGCCATGGCGCAGGGCGGGAGAGCACACAGGCTGTGGCAGGGGTAAGTGCTCACCAGCACCTTCTCTTCATTTGCTCTCAACGTATACAATAAAAAGGACTAACCAAAGCAGAAGCTTACGAGCCCAAGGTGCCCAACCAGCACTACCTACCGTAACACAGGAAACGTGGATACTTATAGACGTTACTTTATACAATAATTTGTACGTGGGGTGGGGGGGGACCAAAACGTATAGAATGAGTCGTGCTAGATGAGAGGGCAGACAGTACTCACTGGGGATATTTGTAAGGCCCGGCAGGTTGAGTTTTTAACCACTCCGCTGCACCATTTTTCTTTAAAATATATAAGTATATTAGACAAATACAGACAAAAATCAGAAAAAACAATTGACCATTTACTACAAAAACAAAACAAAAAAAAAACGGCCAAACTACTCATGAAAAACTCCCCAGACACCAAACAGAACGCCTTGAAGGAAACCAACGTCGTCTATGCATAAGCAACAGGGCTCCATCAAGGAACATATAACCTCTTCCCACAACCAAACCATCACCAGAGAAGTCTTAGCAACACAGAAATCTTCGATAGATACAGCGATAGCAGGCGGCTTGATATCTGCGAGGCACTACACATCAAGAAGTCAACACCAGCAATCAACAGCCAATTAATGCACAACTATATTTTACCCACTTCAAGACTCCGCTCCAATATAGAAGCATCAAGAGGAAGTATGGGCCAATAGGCTCTTTGCAGTTACTTCCATTCTTCCCTCTCACTTATCCAAATTATACCCATTGTTCCATGTTCTGTCTTGTGTTGGTCAAACGTTTGTTCACCTCATCCAAAACTGTTGCAACATATCACCTCACCCAAATGCGAGTATATAAGGCAAGCTGTTCAATGTTAGCATTAAGTAAAACTCTGTTTTCAGGTTACAGTTGTGTGTGTAAACTAAAGTCTTTGAAAATGTAATAAGTTATTTCGAAACGCGTTCAAGCGTCACGTCAGACTAGAAATAAAAATGAATTTTGGAGAATTGATTTTTCAATTACCATCGACAGGAAAAAGAAACATAAGAAATATGGAGAAAATTCGTGTTAGAATTATTAATCTTACTTTTTCGGTCATATTTAACAACAATATATATATTATATATTTATGTGAACAAGCCTGAATGGTCCCCAGGACTATATGCGACTGAAAATAAAATGATTATATATTTATATATAATCTCCGAAAGTTCTTTACCGATTGCTTTGAAATTTTGACAAAACGTTGCACTGGAATACGTAGGTGTTTTTATATATCTACTATATAGATGTCACACCTGTGACAGGTAAAAAAACATTTTTTTTAAACTGTTTTTCATTTGAGGGAATGTTGGGTAGGACGAGGGCACGGGGGAGTGGGGAATAGTGGGGGAGGACAAGGGGACAGAGGAGTGGGGAATGGTGGGGAGGACGAGGGCACGGGGGAGTGAGGGATAGTGGGGAGGACAAGGGGACAGAGGAGTGGGGAATGGTGGGGAGGACGAGGGGACGGGGGAGTGGGGGATGGTGGGGAGGACGAAGGGACGGGGAAGGGGGAATGGTGGGGAGGATGGGGGACCGGGGTGGGTTAGGAGTTCTACAGTCGGCAAATCAGACAATCTATATATCTTCACAGACAATGGAACAACAAAAAATATTTTATACCTACAAGCATTGTGAAATTAAACATATTAGAAACATGCACTTTCTCTTTTCTTTCTTTTCCATTTAACCAGACTGAGCCACAGTAACGCGTGGCCGGGTGCAGCTATTGTGTGCGTGTGTGTGTGTATTATTTTATTTTATTATATATATATATATATTCAATATATATATTGAGCAGTGTCTTCTGTGTTGGCATCGTTATGATCCGGTCTTGTTTTTACTCTCATGGTGGGTAGAGTAAATAGTTCCGTGATTTGGGTATTCATAGTAGGATTGGTATATTATATTATATTATATTATATTATTTTATATATATATATATATATATATATATATATATATATATATATATATATATATATATATATATATATATATATATATATATATAAATAATCTCATTCACGTGAGCAATACGAGACTCGCACCAGAGAGCTCACGAGAGGGAGACAGAAGCTCTATCCACTATACTATGAACAATCTTAACAAGGAAACCTTCCAGACACAACTAAGCACTGCTCAGCTGGATATTAAGACTCCTTGGCTACCACTAAAGCACACACGAATTACTGGGCCACATTAACGTCATATAAATTGTGTTTATATGACCTGGATGTGGCCCACTAACTCCTCTAAAACTATTTAGCATAATCGTTTAACAAAACACAAGGTGGCTGTGACCCTCTCTGGAAATTTGCACGTTAAAACACATGGAAATACACTTTTTCTTTGTTTTCACAAACTTGTGTTTGTTTTGTGTTTTTGTGTTAACAGCTCGAGCACGTGGCTGCCTTTTCTTATTTATTATTAATGATAAACAATGACAAATTGCGTAATGTTGATAAGCTTCCGTATATTCATCGTCTCCCCAGTAAACTATTCTTTATCTGGAGAATTTATACAAATTTTGGTAAAGTTTATAGTTAAAAGCACAAATGCGTTTGGATTATAAATGAGACAGGACTGTGTGATGGTGTTATATCCCCCAGTGACATGTGAACCCCTAGGCTCGAGCATGGCACCCGGGTCCTCACAGTCAAGACTGAACTCTGTACAGCGTCACTCTCATTCTCTAGGCCACACTCTGACACTACAGCTGGTTACTCACACCTCACACCCTACACCCAGCTGGTTACTCACACCTCACACCCTACACCCAGCTGGTTACTCACACCCTACACCCAGCTGGTTACTCACACCTCACACCCTACACCCAGCTGGTTACTCACAACTCACACCCCTACACCCAGCTGGTTACTCACACCTCACACCCCTACACCCAGCTGGTTACTCACACCCCAACACCCAGCTGGTTACTCACACCCCTACACCCAGCTGGTTACTCACCTCACACCCTACACCCAGCTGGTTACTCACACCTCACACCCATACACCCAGCTGGTTACTCACACCTCACACCCTACACACAGCTGGTTACTCACACCTCACACCCCTACACCCAGCTGGTTACTCACACCTCACGCCCCTACACCCAGCTGGTTACTCACACCTCACGCCCCTACACCCAGCTGGTTACTCACACCTCACACCCTATACCCAGCTGGTTACTCACACCTCACACCCAGCTGGTTACTCACACCTCACACCCTACACCCAGCTGGTTACTCACACCTCACCCCCCACACCCAGCTGGTTACTCACACCTCACACCCCAACACCCAGCTGGTTACTCACACCTCACGCCCTACACCCAGCTGGTTACTCACACCTCACACCCCACACCCAGCTGGTTACTCACACCTCACACCCCAACACCCAGCTGGTTACTCACACCTCACGCCCTACACCCAGCTGGTTACTCACACCTCACACCCTACACCCAGCTGGTTACTCACACCTCACACCCTACACCCAGCTGGTTACTCACACCTCACACCCCAACACCCAGCTGGTTACTCACACCTCACACCCTACACCCAGCTGGTTACTCACACCTCACACCCCTACACCCAGCTGGTTACTCACACCTCAAACCCCTACACCCAGCTGGTTACTCACACCTCACACCCTACACCCAGCTGGTTACTCACACCTCACACCCCAACACCCAGCTGGTTACTCACACCCCTACGCTCAGCTGGTTACTCACACCTCACACCCTACACCCAGCTGGTTACTCAAACCTCACACTCTACACCCAGCTGGTTACTCACACCTCACACCCTACACCCAGCTGGTTACTCACACCTCACACCCTACACCCAGCTGGTTACTCACACCTCACACCCCTACGCCCAGCTGGTAGCTCACACCTCACACCCCTACACCCAGCTGGTTACTCACACCTCACACCCAGCTGGTTACTCACACCTCACACCCTACACCCAGCTGGTTACTCACACCTCACACCCTACACCCAGCTGGTTACTCACACCTCAAACCCCTACACCCAGCTGGTTACTCACACCTCACACCCAGCTGGTTACTCACACCTCACACCCTACACCCAGCTGGTTACACTGGAACACACCGCCCCAGGGCGCACCGCCCTCTTAGTGGGTGTGACTACACAAACATCCCACTAAGAAAACCACTAAACATTATGTCTTGCGTGTAAGGGACTGTGCCCATCCAATAGAGATCCTGGTCAGCAGTTGCCGATAAAGGCTTAGTAAAGTAAGGGGCTTCAGGGGGGAGGCAAGCAGTGTGAGCCCCCTCTCTTCAGGGTTCGATCCCCGGTGGAGGCGGAGACAAATGAGCAAAAAGTTGTTTCATCCCTGATGCCCCTGTTCACCGAGCAGTAAATAGGTACCTGGGAGTTTGACAGCTGCTACGGGCTGTTTCCTGGGGGTGTGTAACAAAAAGGAGGCCTGGTCGAGGACCGGGCCGCGGGGATGCTAAGCCCCGAAATCATCAAGATAACCTGAAGATAACCTCTTAAAGTGTGCTCACTACTCGCCTGTAAACCAACTATTTCTCACGATAGAAATTAATATACATATTAGTGCTTTTGTTTTCAATACATTCAGCATTTAATGTAGAATAACTGTATTTATAAGACATTATGTGTAAATTTACCGCTGTAAACATATTTGAAGATACACACAGAAATCACAATAGCGTGATGTATCAAATGAACAAATGTGCAAAATTGAGGGAATTGTGTAAAATCCTGCTTTGTGTCTCGGAGAGGCTGCAGGATCCAAGTAAATTCAGTAGAATTTCTGGTTGCAATTCTTATACCATGTCGTAGTTCAGATGATTAAGGCAGCGTCTGGGATGCTCTCGGACGCAGGTTCGAATCCTCATCACGGCCCTTGTGAATTTGATTATTTGAAGATATCAGTGTCAATGAAACTTCTATTCTCGAACTTGCCTCACTTGCCTGGACTACTGGTACCTTCACTGTTGCGTGACCCAGGACTACTGGTACCTTCACTGTAGCGTGACCCAGGACTACTGGTACCTTCACTGTAGCGTGACCCAGGACTACTGGTACCTTTACTGTAGCGTGACCCAGGACTACTGGTACCTTCACTGTAGCGTGACCCAGGACTACTGGTACCTTCACTGTAGCGTGACCCAGGACTACTGGTACCTTCACTGTAGCGTGACCCAGGACTACTGGTACCTTCACTGTAGCGTGACCCAGGACTACTGGTACCTTCACTGTAGCGTGACCCAGGACTACTGGTACCTTCACTGTAGCGTGACCCAGGACTACTGGTACCTTTACTGTAGCGTGACCCAGGACTACTGGTACCTTCACTGTAGCGTGACCCAGGACTACTGGTACCTTTACTGTAGCGTGACCCTGAACTACTGGTACCTTCACTGTAGCATGACCCAGGACTACTGGTACCTTCACTGTAGCGTGACCCAGGACTACTGGTACCTTTACTGTAGCGTGACCCTGAACTACTGGTACCTTCACTGTAGCGTGACCCAGGACTACTGGTACCTTCACTGTAGCGTGACCCAGGACTACTGGTACCTTCACTGTAGCGTGACCCAGGACTACTGGTACCTTCACTGTAGCGTGACCCAGGACTACTAGTACCTTTACTGTAGCGTGACCCAGGACTACTGGTACCTTCACTGTAGCGTGACCCTGAACTACTGGTACCTTCACTGTAGCGTGACCCAGGACTACTGGTACCTTCACTGTAGCGTGACCCAGGACTACTGGTACCTTCACTGTAGCGTGACCCAGGACTACTGGTACCTTCACTGTAGCGTGACCCAGGACTACTGGTACCTTCACTGTAGCATGACCCAGGACTACTGGTACCTTCACTGTAGCGTGACCCAGGACTACTGGTACCTTTACTGTAGCGTGACCCTGAACTACTGGTACCTTCACTGTAGCGTGACCCAGGACTACTGGTACCTTCACTGTAGCATGACCCAGGACTACTGGTACCTTCACTGTAGCGTGACCCAGGACTTCTGGTACCTTTACTGTAGCGTGACCCAGGACTACTGGTACCTTCACTGTAGCATGACCCAGGACTACTGGTACCTTCACTGTAGCATGACCCAGGACTACTGGTACCTTCACTGTAGCGTGACCCAGGACTACTGGTACCTTCACTGTAGCATGACCCAGGACTACTGGTACCTTCACTGTAGCGTGACCCAGGACTACTGGTACCTTCACTGTAGCGTGACCCTGAACTACTGGTACCTTCACTGTAGCATGACCCAGGACTACTGGTACCTTCACTGTAGCGTGACCCAGGACTACTGGTACCTTCACTGTAGCGTGACCCAGGACTACTGGTACCTTCACTGTAGCGTGACCCAGGACTACTGGTACCTTCACTGTAGCGTGACCCAGGACTACTGGTACCTTCACTGTAGCGTGACCCAGGACTACTGGTACCTTCACTGTAGCGTGACCCAAGACTACTGGTACCTTCACTGTAGCGTGACCCAGGACTACTGGTACCTTCACTGTAGCGTGACCCAAGACTACTGGTACCTTCACTGTAGCGTGACCCAGGACTACTGGTACCTTCACTGTAGCGTGACCCAGGACTACTGGTACCTTCACTGTAGCGTGACCCAGGACTACTGGTACCTTCACTGTAGCGTGACCCAGGACTACCGGTACCTTCACTGTAGCGTGACCCTGAACTACTGGTACCTTCACTGTAGCGTGACCCAGGACTACTGGTACCTTCACTGTAGCGTGACCCAGGACTACTGGTACCTTCACTGTAGCGTGACCCTGAACTACTGGTACCTTCACTGTAGCGTGATCCAGGACTACTGGTACCTTCACTGTAGCGTGACCCTGAACTACTGGTACCTTCACTGTAGCATGACCCAGGACTACTGGTACCTTCACTGTAGCGTGACCCAGGACTACTGGTACCTTCACTGTAGCGTGACCCAGGACTACTGGTACCTTCACTGTAGCATGACCCAGGACTACTGGTACCTTCACTGTAGCGTGACCCTGGACTACTGGTACCTTCACTGTAGCGTGACCCAGGACTACTGGTACCTTCACTGTAGCGTGACCCAGGACTACTGGTACCTTCACTGTAGCGTGACCCTGGACTACTGGTACCTTCACTGTACCGTGACCCAGGACTACTGGTACCTTCACTGTAGCGTGACCCAGGACTACTGGTACTTTCACTGTAGCGTGACCCTGAACTACTGGTACCTCCACTGTAGCGTGACCCAGGACTACTGGTACCTTCACTGTAGCGTGACCCTGGACTACTGGTACCTTCACTGTAGCATGACCCAGGACTACTGGTACCTTCACTGTAGCATGACCCAGGACTACTGGTACCTTCACTGTAGCGTGACCCAGGACTACTGGTACCTTCACTGTAGCGTGACCCTGGACTACTGGTACCTTCACTGTAGCATGACCCAGGACTACTGGTACCTTGACTGTAGCGTGACCCAGGACTACTGGTACCTTGACTGTAGCGTGACCCAGGACTACTGGTACCTTGACTGTAGCGTGACCCTGGACTACTGGTACCTTGACTGTAGCGTGACCCAGGACTACTGGTACCTTGACTGTAGCGTGACCCAGGACTACTGGTACCTTCACTGTAGCATGACCCAGGACTACTGGTACCTTGACTGTAGCATGACCCAGGACTGCTGGTACCTTGACTGTAGCGTGACCCTGGACTACTGGTACCTTGACTGTAGCATGACCCAGGACTACTGGTACCTTCACTGTAGCATGACCCAGGACTGCTGGTACCTTCACTGTAGCGTGACCCAGGACTACTGGTACCTTCACTGTAGCATGACCCAGGACTGCTGGTACCTTCACTGTAGCATGACCCAGGACTGCTGGTACCTTCACTGTAGCGTGACCCAGGACTACTGGTACCTTCACTGTAGCGTGACCCAGGACTACTGGTACCTTCACTGTAGCATGACCCTGAACTACTGGTACCTTCACTGCAGCATGACCCAGGACTACTGGTACCTTCACTGTAGCGTGATCCTGGACAACTGGTACCTTCACTGTAGCATGACCCAGGACTACTGGTACCTTCACTGTAGCGTGATCCTGGACAACTGGTACCTTCACTGTAGCATGACCCTGGACAACTGGTACCTTCACTGTAGCATGACCCAGGACTACTGGTACCTTCACTGTAGCATGACCCAGGACTACTGGTACCTTCACTGTAGCATGACCCTGGACTACTGGTACCTTCACTGTAGCGTGACCCTGAACTACTGGTACCTTCACTGTAGCGTGATCCAGGACTACTGGTACCTTCACTGTAGCGTGACCCTGAACTACTGGTACCTTCACTGTAGCGTGACCCTGGACTACTGGTACCTTCACTGTAGCGTGATCCAGGACTACTGGTCCCTTCACTGTAGCGTGACCCTGGACTACTGGTACCTTCACTGTAGCGTGACCCTGAACTACTGGTACCTTCACTGTAGCGTGACCCAGGACTACTGGTCCTTTCACTGTAGCGTGACCCAGGACTACTGGTACCTTCACTGTAGCGTGACTACCTGGACTACTGGTACCTTCACTGTAGCGTGACCCAGGACTACTGGTACCTTCACTGTAGCGTGACCCAGGACTACTGGTACCTTCACTGTAGCGTGACCCAGGACTACTGGTACCTTCACTGTAGCATGACCCAGGACTACTGGTACCTTCACTGTAGCGTGACCCTGGACTACTGGTACCTTCACTGTAGCGTGACCCAGGACTACTGGTACCTTCACTGTAGCATGACCCAGGACTACTGGTACCTTCACTGTAGCGTGACCCTGGACTACTGGTACCTTCACTGTAGCGTGACCCAGGACTACTGGTACCTTCACTGTAGCATGACCCAGGACTACTGGTACCTTGACTGTAGCGTGACCCTGGACTACTGGTACCTTGACTGTAGCGTGACCCTGGACTACTGGTACCTTCACTGTAGCATGACCCAGGACTACTGGTACCTTGACTGTAGCGTGACCCTGGACTACTGGTACCTTGACTGTAGCGTGACCCAGGACTACTGGTACCTTCACTGTAGCGTGACCCTGGACTACTGGTACCTTCACTGTAGCGTGACCCAGGACTACTGGTACCTTCACTTTAGCATGACCCTGGACTACTGGTACCTTGACTGTAGCGTGACCCAGGACTACTGGTACCTTCACTGTAGCGTGACCCAGGACTACTGATACCTTCACTGTAGCATGACCCAGGACTACTGGTACCTTGACTGTAGCGTGACCCAGGACTACTAGTACCTTCACTGTAGCGTGACCCTGGACTACTGGTACCTTCACTGTAGCATGACCCAGGACTACTGGTACCTTCACTGTAGCGTGACTCTGGACTACTAGTACCTTCACTGTAGCGTGACCCTGGACTACTGGTACCTTCACTGTAGCATGACCCAGGACTACTGGTACCTTCACTGTAGCGTGACCCAGGATTACTGGACCTTCACTGTAGCATGACCCAGGACTACTGGTACCTTCACTGTAGCGTGACCCTGGACTACGAAGCTTCACTAGGTACTTAATTTGACAGCCCTTATGAAACCCAGTGTTAGAGAGAGAGAGAGAGAGAGAGAGAGAGAGAGAGAGAGAGAGAGAGAGAGAGAGAGAGAGAGAGAGAGAGAGAGAGAGAGTGTTAAACATTCTATAATATACATACATGTTCCTACATTAACAAAGAAAAGCATTAATTGACAAAGACCTTTACTCCAAGACTCAGCAGCTGGCTGACTGGTGTTTCCACTCCGTCAACTTCACCTCTTCATAAACTCGAAAAATAAACATGTACTGAATGATATTATTTTGGTCATCCATTTAATCAACTTTCACAATAGCTCTTAAACAGATGAAATAATATTCTGAGCGATGGTGCAACTTTGCCAAAATAAATTATTACTAGAAAAAGAACATAACGGTAAAATGAACATATATGACCGATATATGTCGTATCGACTTGAGAATGGTCCAGGACTGACCGAAACGTCGTCGTCCCTTCACTTTCTAGTGTGTGGTCTGGTCAACATACTTCAGCCACGTTATTGTGACTCATCGCCTGCATATATGACCAATCTATTGAGAACACATATGGTGGATATCATGACACTCTGGGGTCAGAACACATGTGGTGGATATCATGACTCTGGGGGTCAGGGCCACCCCGCCCTCTTGGACGTCTGGGGGGCCCCACCCCGCCCTCTTGGACGTCTGGGGGGCCCACCCCGCCCTCTTGGACATCTGGGGGCCACCCCGCCCTCTTGGACATCTGGGGGCCACCTCGCCCTCTTGGACATCTGGGGGCCACTCCGCCCTCTTGGACATCTGGGGGCCACCCCGCCCTCTTGGACATCTGGGGGCCACCCCGCCCTCTTGGACGTCTGGGGGCCACCCCGCCCTCTTGGACATCTGGGGGCCACCCCGCCCTCTTGGACATCTGGGGGCCACCCCGCCCTCTTGGACATCTGGGGGCCACCCCGCCCTCTTGGACATCTGGGGCCCACCCCGCCCTCTTGGACATCTGGGGGCCACCCCGCCCACTTGGACTGGTGTTATCCCAACATACTTAAAACAATGGAAATAGCACCACTCGACAAAGGAGGAAATAATACAGAGGCAAGAAATTATAGTCCTATAGAACATACACGTCACAAAAACTTCTAATTGCTTCTAGTTCTACCATCTAATGGCTTAGTACGTCACTGTTTGTACTATGGAGCACATAGCTACAAAAAGTACTATTTCAACAGGAGGATGGGTTGGTTCAGAAGAGGGAGGCCGTGCTTCTCACAGTTGCTGGACCACTAACACAAGGAGCCTCCTTGTGTTAGTGGTGCATGACAAGCAAAACGCTGAAGCCATATTTACAGGTTTTGCGAAAGCTTCTGACAAGTGACAAATTACTGACAAAGATCATGTATCTCTAATTTCCAAACGAAGAGAACTCTGTGTAATAACAGTCAACAGAGTAAAATCTGGATCATCTACCGTGAAAAGCCCAGGTCCACCCAGGGTACTGTGCTTGTTCTCCAGTACTTTTTCTCATTCTCATATCGACACGGTACTATAATTTCTGTCCTTGTCCATATCATCGTATGCATATGACGCCACGATTTTTTATGAGAGTAGCCATAAGCCAGGGAGCCGGTCGGCCGAGCGGACAGCACGCTGGACTTGTGATCCTGTGGTCCTGGGGTCGATCCCGGGCGCCGGCGAGAAACAATGGGCAGAGTTTCTTTCACCCTATGCCCCTGTTACCTAGCAGTAAAATAGGTACCTGGGTGTTAGTCAGCTGTCACGGGCTGCTTCCTAGGGGTGGGGGCCTGGTCGAGGACCGGGCCGCGGGGGCACTAAAAGCCCCGAAATCATCTCAAGATAAAAAAAATCATCTCAAGATAGCCAATAAAGAGGTCGCAGCAAACCTCCAAATTGGTGTAAATCAGGTCGTTCAATGCGCTGCAGAAAACAATGATTAATGAGGATAAATTGAAGCTATTGCATTATGGAAAAAACAAACTGCACAAAACGCAGGCAAATCACACTATAGAATGAAAACGCAATATAAAATATTTGGGAGTAATCAAATCCGAGGACCATACTATTAATGAACACAATAAAGTAGCTGTCACAACTGGGAGAAAAATGACAGGATGGACAACAAGATCCTCTATAGCAAGAGAAGACATACCAATCCTGATACTTTTCAAGACACACGTGCTAGAGTCTCTAGGGTGCATCATTACTGCACAATGGCAGCCCCATTCAAAGCTGGAGAAATTGCTGACCTGGAGAGCGTGCAGAGATCCTTTAATGCTAGAATCCACTCGGTAAAACAAATTATTGGGACTGGATAAAAAATTATTTAATTTGTAATTCCTAGAGAGCAGGAGAGAGATACATAACAATCTACACTTGGAAAATGTTAGAAGGACTGGATCAAATCTGCACGCATAAATAACACCATATAAGACAAAGAGACATGGCAGGAAGTGCAGAATAGCCCTGTTGAAAAGTGGAGATGCAATATACACAGAGAGAACTATCAACACTAGAGGCCCAAGACTCTCCAGCACTCCCTCTACACATAAGAGGCATAACTGTCCGATCTCTCACCGTGTTTAAAAAGAGAACTTGATAAAACACTTCCAAAGGATACGTGATCAACCAGGCTGTGATTCAAGTCAGGCTGCGACTTACAGATCACATATAACTGATGTAAACTTCAAGTCAAGACGATGAGCCACTCTTAAGATATATCTGGGAAATCAACATGATGAATATAAATATTTACGAAGCAAAATAACGAACCTATATGAAGCATCAGAAATTTACAAATGAAAGCAATGACAAGAACAGTTACAACAAGAACCCTGAAAACAAGAACAGTTGCAACAAGACACTGAAGACAAGAACAGTTGGAACAAGAACACTGACAAGACTTCCATTTTCATCTAAGACTACAATCGTAAGAAACATTACAGGGTCAAGACCTTAGACGTGTTGAAAGGTAAGAGCCTCACACATCACGAGGGAACAATCGCACGTCCGGCAGCGAGGTAATGCACCCAGCGCTGCCAGACACACACAGAAAAACAGAGAGCGAAAGAGATCAACCGAGAGATCAACAGAGAGGGCGAAGATGATCAACAGAGAGGGCGAAGATGATTAATAGAGAGGGCGAAGATGATTAACAGAGAGGGCGAAGATGATTAACAGAGGGCGAAGATGATTAACAGAGGGCGAAGATGATTAACAGAGAGGGCGAAGATGATCAGCAGAGAGGGCGAAGATGATCAACAGAGTGGGCGAAGATGATCAACAGAGAGGGCGAAGATGATCAACAGAGAGGGCGAAGATGATTAACAGAGAGGACAAAGATGATCAACAGAGAGGGCGAAGATGATCAACAGAGGACGAAGATGATCAACAGAGAGGACGAAGATGATCAACAGAGAGGACGAAGATGATCAACAGAGAGGACGAAGATGATCAACAGAGAGGACGAAGATGATCAACAGAGAGGGCGAAGATGATCAACAGAGAGGACGAAGATGATCAACAGAGAGATAAATCAATTTTATTTTCTTTGAGCCATATCTTTAACCTTGCGGTGATTCTTAGGGGTCAAGCGGCCCGGTCTCTGGCCTGGCCTCCTGGTTGATAGTCTGGTCAACCAGGCTGTTGGACGCGGCTGCCCGCAACCTCGTATGAATCACAGCCTGGTTGAACAGGTATCTTTGGAGGTGTGTGCCGTGACTCAGTAGTGCGGCTATAGTGAACAGATGCAATATGACATGCACTTTGTATTAAAAAAAAAATGGCTTTTACAGTGTGAAAATTGCACAAGACTGAAGGAATACTCAAGCAAACAATTGACTATTTACTATAATATAGAAAAATGAACACATAACATATGAAAAATATATACAACACCCTGAGTTGATATTCTCACGTGGATTACACATTAGAAATATTTGACTGATCATTATTTCTAAACAAACTTACGTTAACACAAGATTTAAGGTGACACTGATATTAGTTACATGATAACATTAAAACCTGCACACTAAGAAGCGGGAGGCAAGCGTCGTGCGAAAAGCCGTAGTGTTGATCCTTGAGCACGTGAGGAGTGTGGTAAGGTGACAGAGGTC
>NC_091215.1:19013341-19033341 GCF_040958095.1 Procambarus clarkii
ACAGTATGGAATATAAGCGCAGTGAGGGCCACGCCGGGGCCCTGTAGGCCTCTTTGTTTTCTTTGCACATTTTTATAAAATTGCCATCAGTATGAACTGGCCAAGGGATCAGTGGGTAGCCATTATGCAGTCTCAATTTAAGGGGCGTAGTCAGGAGGTTTTCACATCCCTACCTGACGCTCATAGTTTTGATTATGAATTTGTAAAGAAAAGCATCCTAAATGCGTACCAGTTAAATCCAGAGGCACACAGGCAAAAGTTCAGAAACCTAAGGAGGATAAGGGATCAGACAATAGCAGATTTTACTCGTCAGAAGACGAATTTTTGTAACAGATGGTTAAAGTCACTTGCAGTCACTGATTTTGATGCTCTAAAGAATCTTCTTATAATGGAAGAAGTATTGTCATGTCTCCCAGACCAGTTGTCTACTTTTATGGCAGAACAAAAGAATGTAACAGATATTGATGAGCTGTCAAAGCTCGCGGATGAGCATGAATTGTTGACTAAGGCCCCGTTTACGGCCACTTCACCTAAGTCTAGTCGTAGAGTAAATTTTAATGCTCACCGTACTCCTTATCAGTATAAGTCTCCTCCTGGTGCGACAGTTACTCCCGTGAACTCTTCTCTTACTAACCCTAAGATGGTTACTCCATTGCCAGGATCATCTAAGCCTAGTAATGCTAATTCTAAACCGGCAGTTGGTTCTACCAGTGTGTCCACTGTCAAACATTGTACCCATTGTAAGAGAAGGGGGCATGTGATTTCTTCATGTTTTAGTTTGCATCCTGAACTACGACCAACTGGTCTTATTATGAATAAAGGAGTGCAACCTATTAATTCTTCATGTATTACAGTCAGTCCCAATTGGATGGCTGAATTCAAACCCTATATTTCCACAGGTACCTTATTATGTAATAATGATAGACATAAGACTGTTCAATTACTCCGTGATACTGGAGCTTCACAGTCTCTTATTACCCAGAATGTACTTGCTGATGTTGACACCCGAGATCTGGGTGAAGTTGTGCTTCTCCAAGGTATTGCCGGTAGTGTGCAACCAGTGTCCTTATTGCAAGTTAACCTTGATTCTAAATATACTTCAGGATGGTGTAATGTTGGTGTAAGTAAACAACTGCCCATTCCTGGGGTAGACATTATTCTAGGTAATGATTTTGGCAACCAAATGGTTGTAGGGCCCAAGTGTCCCATCATGTTAACTAAACCCCATAATGTATTAGCTCAACCAGAAGCAGATGATGATATTATTTACCCTGCTTGTGTTGTAACTAGATCAATGGGACAAACAGGTGAGAGTAATCCTGTTTTCACTGAGGTTGTTGTTCCCAAGACCAGGACCCCTTCAGTAAAGGAGTGGGAGGTGGATCTTGAGGATTCCTTTATGACTCGACTGGATGATGAGAGTGAGGCCGTAGTAGAAGCCCCGCCGAACCTAAATCACAAGGAAAGTGAAGGTGAGGAGGCTGAACTATCTGTACCTTGCCCGCTTGTCTCCAGTGCGCCAGTTGTCGAGAGTGAGGCCGAAGTAGCTATGACTCCATTTTATTCTGATCAATCGGGAAAAGAGATCAAGCTACTAGGTTCTTGCCCGCTCGCTGCTGAGTCTGAGTCATTGCCCTTAAGTGTTGTACAGACTACTGATCCTAGTTTAAGTAAGTGTATTTCTGAGGCTCCTGATAATATTGATGCATTGGAGGAAGGGACGGGTTTCTTCTTCAAGGATCGACTTCTGATGAGAAGGTGGAGACCAAAGGGAACTCCCTCTTCAGATGATTGTGAGATTAGAACCCAACTCGTTGTCCCCAATGATTATCGTAGGCAAACCCTGCAGGCTGCACATGATGACCCCATGGGAGGTCATCAAGGTATCACGAATATGTACCATAAGATAAGTAAATATTTTTTCTGGCCAAAGTTAAAGAAAGACGTGGTCAGATATTGTCATAACTGTATACCCTGTCAAATTGTTGGTAAACCAAATCAATCTGTACCTAGAGCACCATTGCAACCTATTGTAGTTCCTGATGAACCATTTACTCATGTTGTAATTGATTGTGTAGGTCCTTTACCTAAGACTAAATCGGGTAACATGTTTTTGTTCACTCTCATGTGTATGACTACTAGATTTCCTGAAGCTTATGCTCTACGGAATACCAAGGCTCATAATCTCATCAAGTGTCTTGAAAGATTCTTTTCGTTGTTTGGAATGCCTAGAGTTATTCAGAGTGACAATGGGGGAAATTTTGTTTCTAAAGTTTTCAGAACTTTTTGCGAATCCCGAGGGATTCGGCACAAATTATCCAGTCCATATCATCCACAAAGCCAAGGTGGGCTTGAACGTTTCCACCAGACTTTGAAACAAATGCTGAGGACAACAGGAGAAACTCATCCACGTAATTGGGATGAGAATCTCCCCTTTGTGTTGTTTGCTGCTAGAGAAGGGCTACAAGAGTCATTGGGCTGTTCACCTTTTGAACTAGTGTTTGGTCACCAAGTAAGAGGTCCTCTTAAAATGCTACAAGAAAAGTTGTTGGGAGATGTCTCTGTTCATCAGAGTGGATTGTACTTGAGTGAGGTCAAGGCCAAGTTGTGTCGGGCTCGTGAGTTGGCGAAAGAACATCTGGGAAGGACTCAACAAGCCATGAAAGTAAGATATGACAAGAAGTTCAAAGCTAAGCTCAGGTCGTTTGATGTCGGAGATTTGGTGTTGGTGTTGAAACCTCGTATGGGGACTTCCATGTCCCATAAGTTCGCCGGACCCTACCAAGTGGTAGAAAAGGTGGGAGACCTAACTTATAAACTAATTAGCCCTAATCTTTCAGAACCCCAAATGACTGTGCACATTAACAGACTAAAAGCTTATGTTGGACCTGGTGTAGTAGCTTGTTTTAGTCGGGAAGAGTTACCACCTGAGGATAATTGTAGTGAGAGACATGATGTTAATATCCAACTTCTCAGTTCCAGTTCCAATGGCAGGGAGATGCTATGTCATTTACAGGAGGAACAACGTGATGAGTTCCAGGTTCTGCTGGACAACCATACATCTCTGTTTGGGGAGGTTCCTACCCAGACCCACCTCATCACACACGACGTTCAGCTCCTGGACAGCACCCCCATTCGACAACATCCGTACCGAGTGAATCCCGAAACGAGGAAAATTATACAAGCAGAAGTGGAATATCTGCTCCAGCATGATTTCATTCGGCCAAGTCAAAGTACTTGGAGCTCTCCGTGTTTGTTAGTGCCTAAACCAGATGGAACCTGGAGATTGTGCGTGGATTATAGGAAACTGAACAAGAACACTACAGTGGACGTTTTTCCTTTACCCTTGTTGGAGGAATGTATTGAGTCTATAGGACATGCCGAATATGTAAGTAAGCTTGATTTGTCAAAAGGGTACTACCAAATTCCATTAACAGAGTATGCTAGGGAGGTTACTGCTTTTGTTACACCTGATGGTGCGTATGAATTTAATGTCATGCCATTCGGTTTGAGAAATGCACCTGCTACTTTTCAAAGACTCATGAATTTCTTACTCAAGGATGTGCCAGATTGTAGGGCCTACCTTGATGACATTGTTTTGTACAGTAAAAATTGGGCAGATCATCTCTTAGGCCTTAAGAACTTGTTTACAGTGTTGAAAAACGCAAAGTTAACCATAAATATGAATAAGTGTAGTTGGGCAAAAGGTACGATAACTTATCTTGGACACGAGGTAGGCCAAGGTAAGATTATCCCCTTACAAGATAAGATTCAAGCCATTGTGGACTACCCAGTGTTAACCAATAAGAAAGGAGTCCAACGGTTTATTGGTATGTGTGCATATTATAGGCGTTATTGTAGAAATTTTTCAACAGTAGCTGCTCCTTTGACTAATTTGTTACGCAAGCAAGTAAAGTTTCAGTGGACCCAAGATTGTCAGAATGCTTTTCAGAATCTAAAGGGCATATTGTCCACCTCACCTATTCTTGCTAGTCCCCAATTTGATAAACCATTTATATTACACATTGATGCGTCAGATGTTGGAATAGGTGCTGTGCTTATTCAAGTTGGTTTAGACAAGATTGAGCATCCTGTGTATTATTACTCTAGAAAATTTAATGCAGCTCAGAGGAATTATTTCGTGGTAGAGAAGGAGGCGTTGGGTCTTATATTGTCAATTAAGAAGTTTGAGATTTACTTATCAGGAAATAAAGTGTTAGTATTTACAGACCACAACCCCCTTATCTTTATAAATATGATGAAAGTCAAGAACCAACGAATTCTGCGCTGGTCATTGTTTTTGCAGGAATTTAATGTAGAAATCAAACATATTCCAGGCAGACAAAATGTTATTGCTGATGCTTTGTCAAGAAGTTTTGATGTACCATAAATGAAATGTTTCTTTTCACTTAACATTTTTACTTCGGAAAAAATGCCATTGATCTTCAATCCATTGCATTTTTTTTCTTGGAGGTGGAAGTGTTACGTACTCCTATAAGATACGTAAGTAAATAAATTAATATGTACATTTATAATTGTGTGTAAATTACAAACATGTATATTGATATACTTATATGTTCTATGCAAACGTACATTCATGTTACAGTGTTGGCGTTAGGCCCAACGTATCGTGGGAATGATTGTTTTATTTCTTTGTGTGCTCAGTTTTCCCACGGGAACTAATGATTTATATGTGATCATAAGTGGGTAACAGAGGTGAATAATAATTGAGTGAACTGTATCTGGCAAATTGTCGTGGGATCGTCCGTTGCTGGGTGTGCATGCCATTATTCCCTTCTGTATGCATATTTTAATTACTATGTAAAGAAACAATTACTTTATTTTTGTATATCAATATGTATTAATTATTCATTAAGTTAGTTTAAGATTACTCTTGTCACAATGTATTGCTCCATTGTTGAAATAATAAATATTGTAACTTTGGCAATTTGTTCGCGGGGCAAGGCAATGTGTTTTGACTCTCGCGTTATGTTATTCAGTAGCTGATCCGGAACCAGAGAGAGTGCATCTTGTTGGAGTTAAGTTATACAATTTTGTTCTGTCATAGCCATACATATAATAATTTTAATTTAATGTCTGGAAGATACAGTGATATTTTTAATGTGATATATTGTGACCAAATAATCATCTGTTTGCTATTGAGATTTATTTAATATATATGTATATAAGATTTTGATCTATTCTTCAGTCCTAATGAAGATTTATTATTGTGCTCATTACTTATCAAGGGGTTATACTGGTGATTCGCTATTGAGAACAGCAGTTGTCTCGTATCCCTAGACGTAATTAAAGTTTGGCTGCTGTAGGGTCACGAGCCGTAACGTACGATAGGTAACACAGCACACACCCACAGTGCTGGGACCCCCTGCACCACACACCCACAGTGCTGGGACCCCCTGCACCATACACACACAGTGCTGGGACCCCTGCACCACACACCCACAGTGCTGGGACCCCTGCACCACACACCCACAGTGCTGGGACCCCCTGCACCACACACCCACAGTGCTGGGACCCCCTGCACCACACACCCACAGTGCTGGGACCCCCTGCAGCACACCCACAGTGCTGGGACCTCTGCAGCACACACCCACAGTGCTGGGACCCCTGCACCACACACACCCACAGTGCTGGGACCCCTGCACCACACACCCACAGTGCTGGGACCCCCTGCACCACACACACACAGTGCTGGGACCCCCTGCAGCACACCCACAGTGCTGGGACCCCTGCACCACACACACCCACAGTGCTGGGACCCCTGCACCACACACCCACAGTGCTGGGACCCCCTGCACCACACACCCACAGTGCTGGGACCCCTGCACCACCCCTGCGGCCGGGGAGGGAGGGAGGGAGGGAGGGAGGGAGGGAGGGAGGGAGGTGTGTGGGTGGAGCGGGAGGGGGGCGGAGGGAGTGGGGTGGGATCCAATACTCGGAGGTAGGCAGAATACTGGGACTCATGATCAATAGAACAAGGATAAATATTCACGTAAAGGACACACTAAATAAAGCAAAATCCGCCTTAGGAAAGCTGAGGAGCTTCCTAAGCCTCAGTACAAACAGTTACACTATTGCAACCCATTCACCTGTTTCGATAGTAGTTTTGTAACTATGTGCACCATAGTACAAAGGTTGACGTACTAAACAATTAGATAGTAGAACTTTGTACTATTCACTTCACAGAGTCGGACAAAAAAGAAGCTAAGAAACAAACTTAAATATTCCTAGGCCTAGTATAGCACACATATGTACTATATTAGGCCCCAGACAGTCTGTTATTATATTAGGCCTGATATATTAGGCAGAGGAAAGTTAGGTTTATTTAGTTTGTCTTTCCAACATAAGTTTAAAATAGTTTTCCTGCCATTCCAACTCAATAGTGCCGATTTCTACTTTCTAATATTGTTGTACGTCGGTATATATACTATGGTCCTCATCGTTACTATATGTACTACCAACACAGGAGGATGAGTTGTTACCCAAGGTTCTAGTTCGGCCGCATCTAGAGTATCCCCCAGTACCACTACACACCATAAAGAAAACTAACATGCAGAAACTACAAGCAGTGGAAAATAAGGCGCTAAGGAGAGCAGCAAAACACCGTCCACCATATGATCAGACAATCACTTCTGTCACTTCTGTCCAGTCACTTCTGGGGTGTGAGTTTTCAGTTGCATGTATGCCTGGGGACCATTCAGGCTTGTTTGCATTTGTGTTCCTCACGTGTGCCCCAAAGAATGAGGCGATTTGATAAAATACTATGCCCAAGATTACCACCAGAGTGCCGGTGGGATGATGGGGAATTAGCCTCGGCTACCATCATCTTTTGTCCGGTCGTGATGGTCGAGTGGTTAAGGTGTCCTGTACACCAGTTGCTGAGTGCTTCTCGCAGTATGGGTTCAAGTCACTTCTGGGGTGAGAGTTTTCAGTTATATATATATATATATATATATATATATATATATATATATATATATATATATATATATATATATATATATATATATATATATACATGTCGTACCTAGTAGCCAGAACGCACTTCTCAGCCTACTATGCAAGGCCCGATTTGCCTAATAAGCCAAGTTTTCCTGAATTAATATATTTTCTCTAATTTTTTTCTTATGAAATGATAAAGCTACCCATTTCATTGTGTATGAGGTCAATTTTTTTTATTGGAGTTAAAATTAACGTAGATAGATATATGACCGAACCTAACCAACCCTACCTAACCTAACCTATCTTTGTAGGTTAAGTTAGGTAGCCGAAAAAGTTAGGTTAGGTAGGTTAGGTAGTTGAAAAACAATTAATTCATGAAAACTTTGCTTATTAGGCAAATCGGGCCTTGCATAGTAGGCTGAGAAGTGCGTTCTGGCTACTAGGTACGACATGTATATATATATATATATATATATATATATATATATGTCGTACCTAGTAGCCAGAACTCACTTCTGAGCCTACTATGCAAGGCCCAATTTGCCTAATAAGCCAAGTTTTCATGAATTAATTGCTTTTCGACTACCTAACCTACCTAACCTAACCTAACCTAACTTTTTCGGCTACCTAACCTAACCTAACCTATAAAGATAGGTTAGGTTAGGTTAGGTAGGGTTGGTTAGGTTCGGTCATATATCTACGTTAATTTCAACTCCAATAAAAAAAAATTGACCTCATACATAATGAAATGGGTTGATTTATCATTTCATAAGAAAAAAATTAGAGAAAATATATTAATTCAGGAAAACTTGGCTTATTAGGCAAATCGGGCCTTGAATAGTAGGCCAAAAAGTGAGTTCTGGCTACTAGGTACGACATATATATATATATATGTCGTACCTAATAGCCAGAACGCACTTCTCAGCCTACTATTCAAGGCCCGATTTGCCTAATAAGCCAAGTTTTCATGAATTAATGTTTTTTCGTCTACCTAACCTACCTAACCTAACCTAACCTAGCTTTTTTTGGCTACCTAACCTAACCTTACCTATAAATATAGGTTAGGTTAGGTAGGGTTGGTTAGGTTCGGTCATATATCTACGTTAATTTTAACTCCAATAAAAAAAAATTGACCTCATACATAGAGAAAAGGGTTGCTTTATCATTTCATAAGAAAAAAATTATAGTAAATATATTAATTCAGGAAAACTTGGCTTATTAGGCAAATCGGGCCTTGAATAGTAGGCTGAGAAGTGAGTTCTGGCTACTAGGTACGACATATATATATATATATATATATATATATATATATATATATATATATATATATATATATATATATATATATATATATATACTTACATAAACTCGCAAGGAATTTTTAACAAACAGAACACGTCCCCATATGAGAGAATCGAACCATGGACCTGCAGATGCCAGGCGAGAGCGGTCACCACTAGACCACCCTCAGATCGTCAAAAGGAAGGGCAGTAGGGCAGGTTTTCTACCTCATAACCCCCTCCCCGACGACACCAGAGGAAATGGTCCCTGATCAAACACTCATATTCTATCAATCATATTTACTAGGGAAAACTCGTGTCTTGAGTATATCCATACTGAAAGTATGCTGGTCGGCGTTCAATCCCCGACCATCCAAGTAGTTGAGTACCATTCCTTTCCCCCGTCCCATCCCAAATCCTTATCCTGACCCCTTCCCAGTGCTATATAGTCGTAATGGCTTGGCGCTTTCCCCTGATAATTCCCTTCCTTTCCCTTCTCAATCTTTTGAGGTGCGGGTTGGTCGCCATATACTCTTAACCCAGTTAAACACTGTTGTTAACTACAGGAAGTTGGTGAAGCAGAGACTCGTGGCGCCATTGGAGACCAGGGGCCAGATTCACGAAGCAGTTACACAATCACTTACGAAAGTGTACATCTTTCCTCAATCTTTGACGGCTTTGGTTACATATATTAAACAGTTTACAAGCATGGAAACTTGCCAATCAACTGTTGTTATTGATATAAACAGCCTCCTGGTGCTTCGGAGCTCATTAACTGTTTAATAATTGTAAACAAAGTCGCCAAAGATTGAGAAAAGATGTTGAGGTTTGTAAGTGCTTGCGTAACTGCTTCGTGAATCTGGTCCCTGGCTGCAGAACCTCATCTGGCGTCTTCCTTGTTACTCTTACTAATACTTCTACTTTAAAAAGAATGCATGCGAGAGTGGTCTAGTGTAAGGGTTTACAGTTACTTATACGAGGTTACAGTTACTTTACGTTATTTAAGATTTAGAAACAATATATACATAAATGGCACTTCTTCAAATACAGAAGCGATCTTGTCTGTCAGTTTGGTAAGAATGAATACAGGGAGCCGGTCGGCCGAGCGGACAGCACGCTGGGCTTGTGATCCTGTGGTCCCGGGTTCGATCCTAGGCGCCGGCGAGAAATAATGGGCAGAGTTTCTTTCACCCTATGCCCCTGTTACCTAGCAGTAAAATAGGTACCTGGGTGTTAGTCAGCTGTCACGGGCTGCTTCCTGGGGGGGATGCTTCCTGGGGGTGGAGGCCTGGTCGAGGACCGGGCCGCGGGGACACTAAAAAAAAAAAAACCCGAAATCATCTCAAGATAACCTCAAGAAGATGTTGAGGGTGTTGAGCCCTTGGGCATGGTCGTGGGCTCCGGGCTCCAGCAGCCGCTTTCAGTGTCCCCCGACACTCTCTCATGTCTGTGTCTCTACACTTACTCGGCTGCCGGAGATATACTGACATTCTGTGTTGTTTACATGTGCTTCTCTGGTGTGTGTGTGTGTGTGTGTGCGTGTGTGTGTGTGTGTGTGTGTGTGTGTGTGTGTGCGTGTGTGTGTGTGTGTGAGTGTGTGTGTGTGTGTGTGTGTGTGTGTGTGTGTGTGTGTGTGAGTGTGTGAGTGTGTGTGTGTGTATTCACCTAGTTGTGTTTGCGGGGGTTGAGCTGTGCTCTTTCGGCCCGCTTCTCAACTGTCAATCAACTCTTTACTAACTACTATTTTTTCCACACCACACAACACCACACACCAGGAAGCAGCCCGTGACAGCTGACTAACTCCCAGGTACCTATTTACTGCTAGGTAACAGAGGCATTCAGGATGAAAGAAACTTTGCACATTTGTTTCTGCCTGGTGCGGGAATCGAACCCGCGCCACAGAATTACGAGTCCTACGCGCTATCCACCAGGCTACCAGGCCCCCCCTTGTGTGTGTGTGTGTGTGTGTGTGTGTGTGTGTGTGTGTGTGTGTGTGTGTGTGTGTGTGTGTGTGTGTGTGTGTGTGTGTGTGTGTGTACTCACCTCTTTGTGCATGCAAGGGACGAGCTTCGGCTCTTTGGTCCCGCTTCTCAACTCAATATACTGGTGTTCAGGTTCCTGAGAATATTGGTCTGTCCAATCTACATTTGAACCTGTGTATGGAGTCAGCCACATCAATGCTAAATGCATTCCATTTGTTAACTACTCTGACACTAAAAAAAGTTTGTAATTTCTAATGTCTCTATGACACATCTGCGTACTCGGTTTCCACCTGTGTCTCCTAGTGCGTGCACCACCTCTGTTAAATAAACTGTCTTTATCAACTCTTTTAAATTACTGAAAATCTTTTATGTGGTAATCATGTCTCCCCCTAACTCTTCTGTCTCCCAGTGATAATTAAGAGGTTTAATTCCCGTAGTCTCTCCTCGTAGCTCATACCCCTCAGTTTGGGTACTGGTCTGGTGGCAAACCTTTTAACCTTTTCCAGTTTAGTCTTATGCTTGACTAGATATGGACTCCATGCTGGAGCCGCATACTCCAGGATTGGTCTGACATATTTGGTATACAAAGTTCTGAATGATTCCTTACACAAGTTTCTAAAGGCCGTTCTTATGTTAGCCAAACTGGCATATGCCGCTGATGTTATCCTCTTGATATGGGCTTCAGGGAACAGGTCTAGCGTGATATCAACCCCCAGGTCTTTCTCTCTCTCTAACTCTTGAAGTATTTCATCTCCCAAATGATACCTTGTGTCTGGTCTCATGATCCCTACACCTATCTTCATTTCATTACATTTGCTTGGGTTAAACTCTAACAACCATTTGTTCGACTATTCCTGCAGCTTGTCCTGGTCTTCTTGAAGCCTCATGCTATCCTCCTCTGTCTTAATTCTTTTCATAATTTTGGCGTCGTCAGCAAACATTGAGAGGAATGAGTCTATACCCTCCGGGAGATCATTTACGTATATCAGAAACAGGATAGATCCAAGTACAGAGCCATGTAGGACTCCACTGGTGACTTCACGCCAATCTGAGGTCTTACCCCTCACTGTAACTCTCTGCTTCCTATTGCTTAGGTACTCCCTTATCCACTGGAGCGCCCTACCAGTTACTCCTGCAGAAAATGCAGTCCGGCCATTCTTCTCTTTCTTGCTTAATTTTTGTCACCTGATCATAGAATTCTATTAAGCCTGTAAGGCAAGATTTACCCTCCCTGAACCCATGTTGGTGGGTTGCCACAAGTCCCTTCTCTCCAGATGTGTTACCAGGTTTTCTCACGATCTTCTCCATCACCTTGCATGGTATACAAGTCAAGGACACTGGCCTGTAGTTCAGTGCCTCTTGCCTGTCACCGTTTTTGTATATTGGGACTACATTAGCCGTCTTCCATATTTCTAGTAGGTCTCCCGTCTCCAGTGACCTACTATACACTATGGAGAGTCGTAAGCAAAGTACTCCTGCACACTCTTTCAATACCTATGTTGAGATCCCGTCCGGGCCAACAGCGTTTCTCTCGTCCAGATCCAACAGGTCTCTCTTGACCCCATCTCTCGTAATTTCGAACCCTTCCAAGGCCGCCTGGTTTACTGCCACCTCTCTTAGAGCATTGATCAGGAGGACTTCAATTGTGAAGACCTCCTGGAACGTCTTGTTGAATTCTTCACACACCTCTTTGTGTACCTGTCCTCACCCATTCTAAGTTTCATCACAAATGTGTGTGGGGGGGGGGGGAGGGGGGTTATGAATATCTGCGTGAAAGTTGTTGTGGTTGTGGACAAAATCTTGCCCCAAATGCTGATACATATGACCTGCAGGCGAGTGGTACACTACCACCCGCAGTGGGCTCCCGCGGCCTACTGAATATGTTATAACATCAGTCAGTGAAGTGACGGGTCCTCCGGCACCAGTGCTGCCCACTCCTACATTATACCTCTCATCCCTCGCTGCTAAATGAGTCCTGGGAAACCCTGCACTGGACAATTATACCTTGGCAAACCCAAGTGGTTTACTATTAGCGGTACTCCTCCCAGCTGTGGTTTACTATTAGCGGTACTCCTCCCAGCTGTGTTTAAATTTACTGCATCTGTCACTTAGTCATACAACAAGACGTGATGGTGGCACCTCAGTAAGGTGGACCAGGAGCTGGAGACCGACCCAACACTGTCAACATCACGCTCATCTTGGTGAGAAAAAAATTAAAATGTTATGGAGAGTTTTGAGGAGGAGGACGCGCCTCCTGAAGCACCTCAAGGCTGGGTTTATTGATTTCTATAAAATGTGAAAATATTGGCAGCAAAACAACCAATATTTCTGAAAGCCAAACTGTGTGCTTGGAAAGTCTTCTTTTGTTTAATTACTATAAATTAAGGGACACTAAAGTTTTTATTAAAGTTAAATTAAGTTGATGAGCAGCATCAAAAGCATAGTTCTCCATACTTCCTCCAGCACTATACTGTGTGGTCCTCCACACTCCCTCCAGCACTATACTGTGTGGTCCTCCACTCACCCTCCAGCACTATACTGTGTGGTCCTCCACTCACCCTCCAGCACTATACTGTGTGGTCCTCCACTCACCCTCCAGCACTATACTGTGTGGTCCTCCACTCACCCTCCAGCACTATACTGTGTGGTCCTCCACTCACCCTCCAGCACTATACTGTGTGGTCCTCCACTCACCCTCCAGCACTATACTGTGTGGTCCTCCACTCACCCTCCAGCACTATACTGTGTGGTCCTCCACTCACCCTCCAGCACTATACTGTGTGGTCCTCAATACTTCCTCCAGCACTATACTGTGTGGTCCTCCACTCACCCTCCAGCACTATACTGTGTGGTCCTCCACTCACCCTTCAGCACTATACTGTGTGGTCCTCCACTCACCCTCCAGCACTATACTGTGTGGTCCTTCACTCACCCTCCAGCACTATACTGTGTGGTCCTCCACTCACCCTCCAGCACTATACTGTGTGGTCCTCCACACTCCCTCCAGCACTATACTGTGTGGTCCTCCACACTCCCTCCAGCACTATACTGTGTGGTCCTCCACTCACCCTCCAGCACTATACTGTGTGGTCCTCCACACTCCCTCCAGCACTATACTGTGTGGTCCTCCACTCACCCTCCAACACTATACTGTGTGGTCCTCCACTCACCCTCCAGCACTATACTGTGTGGTCCTCCACACTCCCTCCAGCACTATACTGTGTGGTCCTCCACACTCCCTCCAGCACTATACTGTGTGGTCCTCCACTCACCCTCCAGCACTATACTGTGTGGTCCTCCACTCACCCTCCAGCACTATACTGTGTGGTCCTCCACTCACCCTCCAGCACTATACTGTGTGGTCCTCCACTCACCGTCCAGCACTATACTGTGTGGTCCTCCACTCACCCTCCAGCACTATACTGTGTGGTCCTCCACTCACCCTCCAGCACTATACTGTGTGGTCCTCCACTCACCCTCCAGCACTATACTGTGTGGTCCTCCACTCACCCTCCAGCACTATACTGTGTGGTCCTCCACTCACCCTCCAGCACTATACTGAATGATCCGTCACACTCTTGTTGTCAGCAAAGGGCCTTGATGTACTACAAAAGCCAAGAACAGAGGGCATGGGGGATACATACACAACCTGTCCTCTTACAAAGAACATCGCTTTTCGACCGTATGCGTTACATAAGGCCACCAATTGTCGTACTAGAACATGGACGCGGTTCGCGAAAGTGACGTAGTGTTCCGTTTTCTGTTTTGGGTCCTCTGGTAGGTTAGGAGGGGACACTTTAAATGGACCGTTTTCTTGACGGTGGGGAACCTCAGGAGGACGGGCGATGACTTGAGATAGTTCAACAAATACCAAAAACATAATTGCTAAAGTTTATGAACTCCTGAATATAAAAACAGAATACCAAATTTGAGACAAATTCCACTAATATAAAAAAGAGGCAATATTACTACAAGGAGAAAATTCCTCAGTCGATCGATGCAGCCCAGCTGGTCCCGCCAGCGGGGATTCTGGCGGCCATTTACCAAATAGGTGTCGTTCCGTCCCTACGAGCGACCATTCTGCCTCCAGGCGTCAAGTGGTCGAGGCATTTTAAGCAACGTATGTTTACTTCCGTCATCACTGCTACCATGAGGAACAGTAAGGTCAGGTCAGTATTAGGACAACTGGCAGAGTTTGCATGCCCGTATACCACGTAGAAGGGGTATGAGGACAGGACGAGAGCTGGCATACCAGCGAAGGAATGGTGCCCAGCCGTTCAGACAGTCGAGGACGGAACGCCGATCCTACGAGTAGGGAGGCCGGCTGTCGCTGTTCCGACCAGTCCAAGTTGTCGAGGCCTGACGAGGACGCCACTGGCCTCGTCGTCAGAACCTCGCAGACGTCACCTCCTCCACTAAGACGTGTATATAGATACATTAAATACAGGTCTATATGACGTCTTTCTCCACACGCTTAGGAAAATATAACTACATCCGGGAAGACATGGCAGACAATGTGGCAGCTCTTAGTGAGAGAAGCCTTAACCTGGTACTAGAGGAGGTGAGTACACGGCCTCCATTACCTCTGCCTCTAGCCTTTTACTGAGACAAAAGAGGCACAGGCTAAAGGATCAAAATCTTTTCCCCTGAGATTAAAGTGGAGGCTGGAAGCGTGCTCCATAAAGTATATTATTTACCACTCTCACACAGCCACATGCTGCACAACTGGACCCGGAAACGTTATATATAGCCAAGACTGGTAGAGGTACAAGGTGTGCTTTAGCCGGGGAGGTGCCCGAGGGGGTACTGAGAGGTGCCCGACGGGATACTGAGGGTGCCCGAGGGGTGGGGATGGGGGTGGAGGAGGAGGAAGCCCGGTCCCCGACGAAGCCCCCTGGTTGCTGGACTGATCAACCAGGCTGTTGGACGCGGCTGCTCGCAGCCTGACGTATGAGTCACAGCCTGGTTGATCAGATATCCATTGGAGGTGTTTATCCAGTTCTCTCTTGAACACTGTGAGGGGTCGGCCAGTTATGCCCCTTATGTGTAGTGGAAGCGTGTTGAACAGTCTCGGGCCTCTGATGTTGATAGTTCTCTCTCAGAGTACCTGTTGCACCTCTGCTCTTCAACGGGGGTATTCTGCACATCCTGCCAAGCCTTCTGGTCTCATGTGCTGTTATTTCTGTGTGCAGGTTTGGGACCAGCCCCTCTACTATTTTCCACGTGTAAATTATTATGTATCTCTCCCGCCTGCTCTCAAGAGAATACAGATTTAGGCTCTTTAGTCGGTCCCAATAGTTTAGATGTTTTACTGAGTGGATTCTAGCAGTAAAGGATCTCTGCACGCTCTCCAGGTCAGCAATTTCTCCAGCTTTGAAAGGGGCTGTCATTGTGCAGCAGTACTCCACTCTAGAGAGCACAAGCGTTTTGTAAAGCATCATCATTGGAATAGTATCTCGAGTGTGAAAGGTTCTTGTTATCCACTCTGTCATTTTTCTTGCAGTTGTGACGGCTACTTTATTGTGTTCTTTGAAGGTAAGGTCTTCCGACATGAGTACATCGATATCCTTTACATTTCCTTTTCGTTCTATGTTATGATTTGATTGAGTTTTTGAACGTGGTTTCCGTTTTATTATTTTCATTTTTTTCCGTAGCGCATGAGCTGGAACTTATCTTCGTTAAACACCATATTATTTTCTGTAGCCCATAGAAAGACTTGACCTACATCTGATTGGAGGTTTGCCGTGTCCTCTATGTTGCCTACTCTCATGAAAATCCTAGTGTCATCTGCAAAGGATGATACAGTACTAAAGGTAGTGTTCTTGTCTATGTCCGATACACGAATGAGAAAAAGTACTGGAGCAAGCACAGTACCCTGGGGGACTGAGCTCTTCACGGTTGATAGTCCGGATTTTATTTTGTTGACTATTACACATTTGATTCTGTTAGTCAGGAAATTGTAGATCCATCTGCCTATTTTTCCGGCAAATTCCTTTTGAACGCATTTTTTTTATTTGTTTGCAATAACACCATGGTCACATTTGTCGAAGGCTTTTGCGAAATCGGTATAAATTGCATCCGCGTAAATTACATCCATAGCATCTAATGCCATGTCATAGTGGTCCAGCAACTGCGACAGGCAAGAGCGCCCTGTTCTGAAACCATGTTGTCCGGGGTTATGGAGATGCTGTGATTCCATGTATTTTGTGATCTTACTTCTTAGCACTCTCTCAAAGATTTTTATGATGTGTAATATTAGTGCTATCGGTCTGTACTTTTTTGCCTCTGCTTTATTTCCTCCTTTATGGAGTTGTGCTAAATTACAATTGTACTCCCAACACTTGAAGTTTGTCATTCTCTGCTTGTATCACATGCAAATAATTACGCCTCATACACATTTTTATATCAACTCACAAACTGACTTATTGGCTACACCCCGCGGCTCATGGTGCCTGATCCAGCCGTCCTCTGCAGCCTTCACAACGTCTCTAAACTGATGTACTACACTGTACGAACCTAACTTAACCGAGGACCCACGAGTAGAAAACGGGACGTGGCGTCAACTTTGCGAGCCGCTATGATGGTTAGTACACCAGTTTGTGGCCGTAGGGGAGTTATACATTGAATGCGATGTAGTGTTGGAGAGAGGAGTTGCCTAGCCTCCACACACGGGAGGAAGAGCTGGTCTTCCTCTGTGGCAACACTGGCATAACATTGATGCAACATGTTACAAGTTATCATGTTTGTTGCCCGCCCTCACACCTTCATGTTCCCCCGCCTGCCTCACTCTCACTACCTCACACCTTCATGTTCCCCCGCCTGCCTCACTCTCACTACCTCACACCTTCATGTTCCCCCGCCTGCCTCACTCTCACTACCTCACACCCTCATGTTCCTCCGCCTGCCTCACTCTCACTACCTCACACCTTTATGTTCCCCCGCCTGCCTCACTCTCACTACCTCACACCTTCATGTTCCCCGCCTGCCTCACTCTCACTACCTCACACCTTCATGTTCCCCCGCCTGCCTCACTCTCACTACCTCATACCTTCATGTTCCTCCGCCTGCCTCACTCTCACTACCTCACACCTTCATGTTCCCCGCCTGCCTCACTCTCACTACCTCATACCTTCATGTTCCTCCGCCTGCCTCACTCTCACTACCTCACACCTTCATGTTCCCCCGCCTGCCTCACTCTCACTACCTCACACCTTCATGTTCCCCCGCCTGCCTCACTCTCACTACCTCACACCTTCATGTTCCCCGCCTGCCTCACTCTCACTACCTCACACCCTCATGTTCCTCAGCCTGCCTCACTCTCACTACCTCACACCCTCATGTTCCTCCGCCTGCCTCACTCTCACTACCTCACACCTTCATGTTCCCCGCCTGCCTCACTCTCACTACCTCACACCCTCATGTTCCTCAGCCTGCCTCACTCTCACTACCTCACACCCTCATGTTCCTCCGCCTGCCTCACTCTCACTACCTCACACCTTCATGTTCCCCGCCTGCCTCACTCTCACTACCTGACACCTTCATGTTCCCCGCCTGCCTCACTCTCACTACCTCACACCCTCATGTTCCTCCGCCTGCCTCACTCTCACTACCTCACACCTTCATGTTCCCCGCCTGCCTCACTCTCACTACCTCACACCCTCATGTTCCTCAGCCTGCCTCACTCTCACTACCTCACACCCTCATGTTCCTCCGCCTGCCTCACTCTCACTACCTCACACCTTCATGTTCCCCCGCCTGCCTCACTCTCACTAACTCACACCCTCATGTTCCTCCGCCTGCCTCACTCTCACAACCTGACACCCTCACACCTTCATGTTCCCCGCCTGCCTCACTCTCACTACCTGACACCTTCATGTTCCTCAGCCTGCCTCACTCTCACTACCTGAGGCCCTCACAGAGACACTCAGTGCCCCGGGGAGGGAGGCCCGCTGCTGCTGGCTCTTACCATGAGGCACTCTGCTCCAGCACATGCCCTCCACCCCCCCCCCCAGGCCTTACACACATCTCCAGGCCTGCCCCCTGGTAGCCTGGTGGATAGCGCGTAGGACTCGTAATTCTGTGGCGCGGGTTCGATTCCCGCACAAGGCAGAAACAAATAGGCAAAGTTTCTTTCATCCTGAATGCCCCTGTTACCTAGCAGTAAATAGGTACCTGGGAGTTAGTCACCTGTCACGGGCTGCTTCCTGGGGGTGTGTGTGGTGTGGAAAAAAAATAGTAGTTAGTAAACAGTTGATTGACAGTTGAGAGGCGGGCCGAAAGAGTAAAGCTCAACCCCCGCAAACACAACTAGGTGAATACAACTAGGTGAATAAACACCCCCCCCCAGGCCTTCCACCCCACCCCCCAGGCGTCCACACCCCCCCCCCCCAAGGACCCCCACAGACACCCTCCCTCCCCAGGGCCTCCACACCCCCCCACACCCCCCCTCCCCAGGGCCTCCACACCCTGTTAACATGAATTCAAATTCCTACACAAAAGGAGGTTATTGCTGGGAACAAATAATACACAAGAGGCTGCCTGACCCTGGAGGCAGGCAGGGACGGCCCAGGGAGCCTGCAGGTCAGTCAACACCTTCACGGGGCCAGACACACCACACTACTCACCTCCGCTCTTTCTCATATCCACCACTCACAAATGTAGCCGTGCCCGCCACACACTTGAGGGCCCGCCACACACTTGAGCGCCCGCCACACACTTGAGCGCCCGCCACACACTTGAGGGCCCGCCACACACTTGAGCGCCCGCCACACACTTGAGCGCCCGCCACCCTAGTCTAGGAGACAAGAATAGTTCCTAGACATAGGATGATTTTGTGGAATAATAAATTGAGATTTCTCATTTAGAAGAGGTAGTGGCTGCCTGACAGTATTGACCTGTTTCTGTCTGACAGTGTTGGACACTGTCTGTGACAGTGTCTGTCGCCACGTTCTCCTGGACTCCAATTCTAGACACTATTTATCTCGCTTTGCTAATTTATTATTCTCCGCCCTTGTTCCTTAATACACCTGTTGATAGTTATCACTGTCTTCCAAACATTCCTAATCTTTAACTTACGAATATTTTATTAGAGTACTAAGTTTTCTCAGCCTAGGCCGAGGTGGGGGACAAGAGGCTATTATAGTGGGAGATGAGACGTTACTTGATAACAACAACTCCCTCAACCTGTCCTTGTATGGAAGGTCTCGAAATCTAAGGAAAAATGCCTGGCATTGAATTTTCTCGTTGAAACTGATGTCCGCTCTGTAATACTCTTAACGAGAAGTGAATGATGTAGTCCAGATGGAGCCTCGCCTGGGCTGCATAATATATAGGACGATGTGTGTACATTTACCCCTTACGAGTCTGGTTATAGACTTGAACATTCTACGTGCAACACACGCTGATGCATTGTTGCCTATGGTCACGGGTCACGGCACGACTGACCCATGCTTGTTCTGCAACTCTGACTACATCTGCATCATTCATCTACTTGCGAAGCCACAGCTATTTTGAAAATCCAGTACTTATAAACGTTTCACTCTATCTGCCACTTGCATGGCCAGATCTGCAATGTGATGAGGTCTTGGTAGAGTTGTGCAGAGTATCCGTTTATACTGTTCACTCCACTGTCCTGCCGACCGTGTACTTGCTGATGTTAATGTTAACGCCAATATCTTGGGTCTGCCATTAACGTGTATCAACCCGTTCTCGCAAATTTAATAAGTCAATATTGACTTATTAGTTGCGTGCATAGGTGACAAACTTAACATAATAG
>NC_091215.1:19038341-19076321 GCF_040958095.1 Procambarus clarkii
ACAGTGTGACATCTGTGACAAGATACCAACAGTGTGACATCTGTGGCAAGATACCAACAGTGTGACATCTGTGACAAGATACCAACAGTGTGACATCTGTGACAAGATACCAACAGTGTGACATCTGTGACAAGATACCAACAGTGTGACATCTGTGACAAGATACCAACAGTGTGACATCTGTGACAAGATACCCACAGTGTGACATCTGTGACAAGATACCAACAGTGTGACATCTGTGACAAGATACCAACAGTGTGACATCTGTAACAAGTAAACAGAATAAATCAAGTTTACTGACAAGTTTAGTCTTCTAAATTACACATTCGGTACAGGAAATATTTTGTAGCAAAATATGTATTTTTGGGTTCTCTTATCGACCCATATTTTTTAGGCTTTCACAACTTTTATTTTCTTTCGTTCCGTTTGGCGTATATTTTAATCCCTGGGGACCTTCGTCTCACTGTAGGGCCTCTGTTACCTGGGGATCACCCATCCCGTCCTCCTAAGGTTCCCCAACGTCAAGAAACTGTCGTATTAAAGTGCCCTTATCCTAACCTACCAGAGGACCCAAAACAGAAAACGGGACAGTAATTTCGTAATTTCTACTTCGATGATATTTGCCCTTAAGTTGAGTATACGTCAGAATGTGACATTGTATTATAAGGGAGGGTTGGACCAGCACTCTTGCCGCCACCGTGCTGGCGAGAGACCCGGGAGACGCAGGTGTGGAGGTGTATATACTGGACACAATGGTGTCCAATGGTAACCTGTCTTCTCAGCTAGTAGGTTGTATTTTTTACGTTATGGTAAGCAACGCTAGAAATGAAAAGTAACAGCTCACAAATATTCCGTTTTCTGTGGATCGGACTCAATTTTTCAGCGGATTTCTGGTTAGATTAGAAGGATGGATTATTTACGGAGTAGCAGATCCAAGCCATGACCGCCTCCACACGGTATATCCTGCCAGTTAAGTAATGTTCCCAAGATGGCCTCTTACATGTCCACTTGAGACCTGTGTACCTCTTACCTGCACATAGCGGCCTGGTTGACACTGACCGCTCTGTCCACAAGGTCGCCCATAGCAGGAGCAGCCTTGGCTTGAGGGCCATCTGGTGAACTGTTTAGTAACTACAGACTTGAGCCGCCATGATCGAGGCAAGAGGACCGTGTCCCTTAAGTGGAGAAGCCAATCATTTTACACCTTAGAGAAGTGCATTATTTATATTGACCAGACCACACACTATTAAGTGAAGGGACGACGACGTTTCGGTCCGCCCTGGACCATTCTCAAGTCGATAACATCTGTGACAAGATACCTACAGTATAACATCAGTATCGACTTGAGAATGGCCCAGGACGGACCGAAACGTCGTCGTCCCTTCACCTTCCAGTGTGTGGTCTGATGAACATACTTTAGCCACGTTATTGTGACTCATCGCCTGCATTATATATAACACTTGTTATGGGATCTTACAATCATTGTACAATCACCCAGAAGATATGAATCGAGCTTTACCTTATTGTTCCGACTATCAACCGTCAGTCAAATGATAAATTGATTATCATATGATATATAAACCATACTTCTGTCTGTTATTATCTCGTTACTCTCCAGGTGTTCTACCCTTTTGGTTTTAACTATTTTTCCTTGTGTTTTGACTACCACGCTTGTTAATGATACGGGTCGTTAATTTAGAGGGTCTCTACAGTTTTTATAGCTTGGAACTGTTTGCCTTTTTCCCACATATCTGCTAGGATTCCTGTGCACAAGAATGTCTGGAATATTAACTGGAGTGGAATGCTCAGCTCAGTTGCACATTCTCGCAGCACCCAAGGTGAAACTCCATCAGGTCCAACTGCTTTATTTCTTCCTAGCTCCTTCAGTAATTTTTCCACGTCGTCTTGAGATACCTCGAGTTCATATACCTGTGTTCTATACTGAGGTATCTGATATTCTATATCAGATACCTGTGTTATAAAGTGCGCTCTATAATTGGCATTGGGTCCGGCTCTCTGAAATCCCCATTTTGTACAAACACACTTTGGGAGTGTTTATCTAGTGTTTCACACATTTCTTTTTTCATTTTCAGTATATCAGTTCCCCGTTCTCAATCTCTGAATTTTATCTTTTAAATTTGTTATACTCAAATTCTATGTCAGTTGAAATGTAACCAATCACAGGCAAGTAGACCTCTGACGTCATGCCAGACAGAGGAGCATCAAGCCATGCTCCCAGCAGCCTCAGTTCTCTCTCAGACCCAGAGTAAGGTGGACCTCGGTTGGCCAGATATATACCTTGTTGTCTCGGTCAATAAATATATACAGAAGCGACTACTGTGTCTACATTCAACCCGAACAAGGCAAACGAATACTGGTAGCAGCAGTGGGATCCAGAAATTTTTTTCTGGAAACTAAAATTCAAGTACCCAGCATCGCCGTGTGTGTCACAGTACAGCCGCCACCGCCGCCACCGCCATCAGCCGCCTCCACAAGCCGCCATCCTGCCACCCACGCATCAAATATTGTGCCAGACCGGGGTCGTGCAATCAACCACTACTCCAGGTCAACGTTTCAGAAGGGTCAATATTTTCCTGTGAGAACGCTAATTCATCAGTGAGGAGGAAGGAAGCTTCCGCGCCAGCCATTTTTGAATCTCGCGCCACCACGTGGGAACCTACACCCACCACCACCACCACCACCCAAGCTGACAGCATCTAAGCTTTGTGAGTGTTCAAGCTACTGCAATCGTAGTCAATCATCGTCGCAACTATCAACTGATCATCGTATGTGCTGTATTGTTCTTTGAGAATATTTGGTGGACTGCAATTGTTTGACTAGTGTAGCCTCCCCAGGCTCACACACCTCGCCTCCCTCTCAAGCTCACACCTCGCCACCAGCCCCTGCTACATCATTTTGTGTGAACTCCTGCCTCCCAATCGTGTTTCTCCACCGACATCGTCGCAATATCGTCGTCGTCAGAATTTATCTTCGCGCTTCCAGCGTCAACAGTGTGGGGTCCCTGATTCTCGCGCCACCGCCGCCAGGAGCGCTGCCATCGCACCAGTTTGTAAACACACCTCACATGGGCCTCTTCAGATCTTCACGACGCTCCTCCTACTTTGGCTACTGGTGATCCTCATGAATTACAACCCTGAGATAAGTAATTGCTAGTTGAGAACAACGTGCCAAGTGCTAAAAAGTGACTTATGTAATAATTCCCATAATATCCTGTGAATTAACCATTCAGTGACGTTAAATATTGGAGCTGGTTCAGTACTCCATTCCCCACAGTTTTCTTGAGTGATTTCAACATTCCTACTTCTTACAGTAATTTCATTGAATTTTAATTGTTCTCCTAGAGTGTTATTGGTAAATTCAAATTCCAGTGAAGTAAGAAATCCTTGTTTTAGTAGCAGTTAAGGATTTGTGCAATATAATTTTTTTTAATTCCTCCAGGCCTAAAATTGAAATTTATTCCTTCAACATTGCATATTATAATTTTTTACCATAGTAGTTATATACATTCCTGTGTCCAGTTTATGTGCTACATCCATATTTCTTGCATTGCCACTTGTTGTGTTGAATCTTTTTAATGAAATTTTGCAATTGCACTTCCAGTTTTTATATTCTCAATTGCTGTGCTTAGTCTGGTTTAATTAATTTACATACATCTAATTCCAGTCATTTTTTTAATGAAAGATTGCTAAATTTAGTTTACAATTGCTTGTTCTTAATTATTTTCTTGCCTAGCCCAATTTAATAATTTTATTTCTGCCATTTTTACTTTAGCCAAGTTGATATTTTTTTGTGTGTTTATTTTTGTGTATACTATTTCTGATGCCAGGTGCACTTAATTATAATCTGCATTCAAATATTACTTCCACGGCTGTGACAATGCCTACCACTGTTGAAACCCCTTCAGAATCAATGGGAACAGTTGCTCGTCCCAATGGCCAGAGATCAGCTCAGGAAATGGCTATTCCTCTTTTTGCTGGGGAATCGCGTTTATTAGAATCATGGTTTAGTAAGGTTGAAGCGAAAACAGTTGCACGTTTTTCTAAGCCTACTGATGCCGAATACTTAGCAATTGCACGGTCAGCCGTGGACACAACCAAAGGTGATGCACGTTTTGTTGTTGATGAGAAAGCCATTGTTAGCCTCCAGTCTTGGCCTGAATTTAAGGATTTCTTTCGCCGTCGCTTTGTTAATAAAGGAGACCTTGACCCATATAGGTTAGTCAAGAAAATTGCCAATGCCACCATGCAGCCTGGTGAGTCTTTTAATGCATTTACTAGCCGTCTCGATCAGTATCTGTATGCCTTAGTTTCTGCTATGAATAATTCAACTTGGTTAGATAAAGACAATACTCTGTCCCCTGAGGCTATGGCCAAAATGATAGCATTTGGTACTTTAATGCATTTTGCCCCCGAGCATACTAAACCAATCGTTGAGCAACAAAATTTTGGCGTTAAGCATGAAATTGGTGAAGTGTTTGAGGCCATTAACAATGCCGCCGATAAACTAGCTCCCCGAAGTGCTCAACTGTTGCCACCCTCTGATACTGTAAATGTAGTAACAAGCTCTCAGCATCCTCCCACAAATTCTCAAAACTCTTGGTCGCAGAAGCGTACCCATGCTCGTAGCCCCCAGTCAAATTCGCCGCCTCATAAATTGCCGAAACGCCATAGTCCACAACCATCCACTCCCTCATGTTGGCATTGTGGTAAGAGTAACCACCTTGCAAGGGACTGTTGGTCCGCCCCTAGATCATCACCTCCTAGACAATTCTCTCGGTCCCCTCGTCAATCTAATCACTCTAGGCTTCCATATTGCACGTACCATAAACAAGTTGGTCACCACACTGCGGATTGTAGAGCTAGGCAAAGGACATCTCCACCTCGTAACTCCCATGGTCAGTCTTGGCGAGGCTCACAGCGTCCAAGACATTATCAGAACTCTCGTAATTACAACTCCCAGCCCAGCTATAATGCAACTTCAAATTATAATGCTCAGTCACAGAATGCTGGAGCTCAGAATGTTCACTCCATGTCGTCGGGAAACCCCCAAGGCCATCCGCTAACCAATTCAAGCTGGCCAATCCTAGTGCCCTCCCTGTGTATTCAGTAGCTACCCAAAATAGATTTGGACACTTGACAGAGGAGGACACTGACTCTAGACCAGTTGTAGATGTTGACGGTTCCACAGTAAATTTGACACAAACAAGACGCAGATATCCCAGACAACATAAGTCAAAAGTAGTAACTTGTCCAGTCTCAAGTGATGGTCCCCTTGTCTCAGTCATTGTACATGGTAGAGTTTTAAAAGTTTTTCTTGACTCAGGTGCAAAAATTAATATTGTCAAGCCCTCAGCTCTTAAGAGACATTGAGAGTAAGCACCCTACTATTTTAAAACAGTCACACATACCTTTTCTAAGTGGTATTTCAGGAAATAAAGTAAAAGTTCAGGGTGAAATTGACCTCCCACTCAAGTTCAATGATGTCACATTGTCTATAACATGTTTAGTTGTTGACATTATTCATTTTCCTGGAGACATTCTCTTAGGTCTGTACACCATGATTGATGAAAATATTGCATTGTTTCCCCATCGTTGGAACATAAGTATCAAAGACCATGTCATACCCTTGTGTAGCATGTATCGACAGGGCCACGAGTTCAACCTTCAATCAGATTACGTTAATTTTGTTGACACCCGCCTTGCTAGCGTAGGGTTGTCAGATCATTGTCGTGGTAGCATACCCGAGAAAACAGGCACTCGATTGAAGCATAGTAGTTGTGCAGTTGTTAAGGAGAATGAGTATCGGGACTTTCTGGAAGGGGACGCCCTAACGGATTCTCGTTGTCTCGCTCGCCTGGCAGCTTCCATCTCTGAAGTCAGTGGTTTCATGGCTACTGACACTGTGCTACACCCTCATTCTCTCACCAGAATAAGAGTTAAGGTTCAGGGAGTGCCTGAGTTGTCGGATGTGATTGCGGAAAGTGAAACATGTAAAGTGAATGGTACATTTGTTGAACCCTCCTGGCACACAGTGCAGGATGGTACTGTCACATTATTTATCGCAAACACAAGTAATGCCGATATCTATCTCCTGTCTGGTACCCATGTTGTAGATTTTGCCCATTACTCGTTACCGGTGCGAGTTGTGGATGATGTCTCCATGGATCATACTGTTTGTACACTCACACCAGGAGAACAGGGATCTCAGCCAGAGGTGCAAGCGCAACACCTCAGTCCTACTGATTTTCCTGACTCTGTGGCTCAGCTTTTGAAAATTTTGAACAAGAATAGAGCTGTTGTTGCTCTACCAGGAGAAAAATTAGGTCTCACTCCTCTTATTACACATAAAATTCCCCTTGAACAAGGAACTACGCCTATTTATGTACCAGCTTACCGTCTTCCCCATTCTCAGAGAGCAGAAGCAGATAGACTTGTAGAGGAAATGTTACAGAGTGATGTAATTGAATCAAGTAATTCGCCATGGAACGCTCCATTGATTCTTGTACCAAAGCGAGATGGGACTTGGAGACCTGTAATCGATTATCGCAAGCTTAACAGAGTAACAATACCTGATCGTTTCCCACTTCCAGTTCTCAATGATTTGTTGCAAAGTATTGGTCGAAACAAAGTATTCTCAACGTTAGATTTGTTGCAGGGATTCTGGCAAATCCCCCTTGATGAGGAAAGTAAACAATTGACAGCCTTTAGTACTCCCAATGGTCATTTTCATTTCAAAAGAATGCCGTTTGGTTTGCGTAGTAGTCCAATAACCTTTTCACGGCTCATGACAAATCTATTTCGTAGATTGATAGGAAGTACACTTCTAGTTTACCTTGATGATCTCATAATCATGTCGCAAGATGTTCACTCATTTCCAGAACCTTGAGAAAGTACTTGCAAAGCTCGCTGAAGCTAATTTAAAAATAAAGCTTGCAAAATGTTCATTTTTAAAGCAAAAGATTAATTTCCTAGGTCATACAGTTACACCTTCAGGTATTACATTGAATGAATCAAAAATTATTGCTGCCCGTGATTTTCCAACACCTCGTACCGCAGAAGCCGTAAGACAGTTCACAGGTCTTGTAGGATTTTATCGTTCGTTTATTGCTGGATTCTCTATTATAGCCGCTCCGCTTTACAAGTTGCAAAGAAAAGATGAACCCTTTGTTTGGGGAGAGGCCCAGGATCAGTCATTCAAAAAACTCAAAGCAGCCTTGATTTCGTCACCTGTCCTTAGGTACCCAGATTTTTCTAAACCTTTTACGTTGGTTACAGATGCTAGTGACATAGGTCTAGGTGCTGCATTACTTCAAACAGAAGGTCACAGAGATCACGCAATAGCTTATGCTAGCCGCACATTATCTAAAGAAGAGAAAAATTATAGTGCAACAGAACGAGAAGCCTTGGCAGTTGTCTGGGCACTTAAACATTTCAAGGATACAATTTATAATTACCCAGTTCATGTTCTTACAGATCACCAACCATTAATTCCCTTGTTCAAAAATAAGAATCCAGTTGGAAAGTTTGCTAGATATTTGCTCACAATTCAAGAATTCAATCCCACATTTGGTTATATTCCAGGAAAGCAAAATGTTGTAGCCGATGCGTTTTCTCGACACGTAGCTGCGATTCAGTTAAATTACCCAGCATTAGATGCTACAGTAGTAGAAACGGAACAAAGACAAGACCCCATATGGGCACCCGTCATTAACCCTTTAACTGCGCAACGCGCCTGCAGGCCCAGGCTTCGGGTGCGCAATGCGCCTCCAGGTGTTTTATTTCTCACGTTCCATTCAAAACTCCCGCGGATAAATGGGGTTCACATCAGCTTCTTCAGGGCTCTTGTAAAAATACACCATCTTTAAAAAAAAATCATGGTCCACATTGCCGGGTGTCAGAGCCTCAGTAGTGAGTGAGCAACCAAGGCTGGCGCTCGCAGCATGAGCGCACAGCTCTGCTGTTCAGCGTGTGACCACAGCATCGCCTAATAATGTCAAAATATATATATAACCTGTATTATTTAGCCGTGATAGTATTATAGAAGAGCCTGAGTGGGATAATGACTGGGTACAATGTTCAAATATGAATGATTCAATGCTGTTCACGATGTTTACAGCGCTAGCCACAGCATTATTTCGTCCATCTAGGAATCTTCAAACGACTTCTTAGGTTCCTTTTCAAAATAAACTTGTGGTCATTTATTCATTTACAGAAATTAGTGACCAGGATTGGCCCATACGAGGCAGCTGCTATTGGCCCATACGAGGCAGCTGCTATTGGCCCATACGAGGCAGCTGTTATTGGCCCATACGAGGCAGCTGCTATTGGCCCATACGAGGCAGCTTCTATTGGCCCATACGAGGCACCTGCTATTGGCCCATACGAGGCACCTGCTATTGGCCCATACGAGGCACCTGCTATTGGCCCATACGAGGCACCTGCTATTGGCCCATACGAGGCACCTGCTATTGGCCCATACGAGGCACCTGCCATTGGCCCATACAAGGCACCTGCTATTGGCCCTTACGAGGCACGTGCTATTGGCCCATACGAGCTATTTTGGTGAGGGATGTGATGTCGTAATTGTAGCGTCGTCTGCTGTGTGATTTCTCATGCAGTGTCTGATGGCCAGTGTACTGTTTGGACACAATACCGGCTTACTTGCATAGTTCTAGTAAATAAAACATGTAGATAAGTATATATAACATGTGTAAATAGTGTAATAAAAACAATGACAGTATGGTGGGAGGAGCCAAGTTGGCACGTAAGATGTTGGAGTGAGGGAGGGCCTGTGTGGGTGTGGCTGCTCACACTCGCGATGTTCTGAATGTGTTGATGGTAAATGTATATAGTGTGTACATATGTTGTAAATATACATAAATGAACATGAAACATTGGTGTGAATAACTGTATGATAGGAGAGGCAATGTTGGAGGAGTGAGGGAGGGCTGGCTGGGTGTGGCTGCTCACACTCGCGGTGTTCTGAATGTGTTGATGGTGAATGTATATATTGTGTGACAGTGTATAGTCTGTAAATAGATTGTATATATACATAAATTAGCATGATACATGGTAAATATGTGCAAGATATGTGTACACAAGTGTCATGCACGTAACAGTGTCCTTGGACAGTACGGATGTTTTACTACCATAATATAGTGTACGTGTTCATTATACATAGGAGTAGCACGTAAAAACAAATAAAATATATTTGGAACTGTGCGCAAAAAATGAACAAAAATATATTCGCGGCAACTCGCGCGCCCCGCCCCGGGCGCCCCACCGGCCCCGAGAGCATACTGCTCTGGCGCACGGGGAATTATGACGTCACTCCCCACCTTTCGGACCCCATAGCACCCAAAGTAAGTACAATTTCGAACTTCCGTTGCTATACCCATATACAGAGAGGGGTTTTTGACACTTTCAGAAGAAAAAAGAATTTTTTCCCAAGGTTTCATTTCCTGCGCACTGGGGGGATGTCATATTTATAGGTCGCGCAGTTAAAGGGTTAAATTTTTGACTATGCAAGACACTCGCCCGATTCATAAACCGCCAGTACCATTGAAAGAACTAGTTATGTTGGACAATTTACTGTGTAGAGTAGTAAAGCTAGGGACAGCCCCGAGGAAATGTTGTCAGTTAGTTGTTCCAGCTGTCTTGGTACCAACTGTGTTAAAAATTATCCATGATGCTCCTGCAAGTGCACATCCAGGCAAGGATCGTACACTCCAACAAGGTCGATTGAAATATTTTTGGCCAAAAATGGCTAAGGAGATTGCTCATTATGTTGACAGATGTTTAACTTGTTTACAGCACAAGGGACATGTTTCAGGACCTAATCCAATTCAGGTGTACCCAGCAACTAAAGCTCCTTGGGAACGAATATCGATGGATTTATTGACAAATTTTGCGGAAACAGAGAAAGGGAACAAACATTTGCTTGTAATGGTCGATAATTTTTCACGGTTTTGCGAACTAGTTCCTATCCCGAACAAAACAGCAGAAACCATAGCCAGCGCATTCCATGACCAAATAATTTGTAGATATAGTATGCCTAAAGTAATCCTTTCAGATAATGGTCCAGAATTCAGTAATAGTATTTTAACTAGCTTGTGTGATTTATATAACATCAAAAAATGTAGCATCATGCCTTATCATCCGGCAAGTAATGGACTAGCCGAACGTACTAACAGGAAAGTGTTAGATGCCTTGAGAGTCACGTTGAATTTTGATAACAATTGGGATGATTTTATACCCTTAATTCAGTGTGCTATAAATTCTTCAATTAATGTTTCTACAGGTGACACACCTCACGCTATTCTTTATGGTACAGATAAGATCCTCCCTAATGAATTGATTAACGTACCTCCTACTCCCTTATATAACGTAGATGATTTTGTTCAAGTGAAGCGTAGACAAATGCAATTAGTATTCAAGAAAATACGAGAACAACTGTCCAAAGCCACAGCCGAGTTCACTCTAGCAAGAAATGCACGAACTAAACCCAGTAAAATAACTATTGGATCTGTAGTAATGATACTTAACCAACACAGGTCTGGTCCTATGTACAAGTTAACTAAGAAATTTTTGGGTCCATATAAGGTAATCGAGCTTATTAAAGGTAACAAATACAGACTTAAGAACTTGTTAACAGGAGAGTATATAAATGAACATTTAGACCATATGAAGTTAGCTAAAATGACTGTTGACGAGACTGATGAGGAAGATGACAATGAACTTACCCAGACAGATACTCCTACTCTGACACCACCTTCTGTGGTTGACAGACCACTGGATGTTCAGCAACCCCATACTAGCAATTATAATCTTAGATCTAGACCTCTCGTTTCAACCGTGCACTCACCACATGTCCATTGGCTAGATGTTAACGAGGATATCTCTCAAGATGATAGTTTGTCGCATAAAGTTTCATCTGTTCCGGACCTTCAGTCAGAGCCAGAGTTGTATAGTGCTCTGGATGAGCTAGGTGTAGATATCCGCAGAATTTAAAATTGAGTGCACTCTGCAGTTATTCTGTTTGTTTTGAAAAAAAAAAAAAAAAAAAATCATTTGCAGTATTTCTACCACATGTGTCTTATTATTACCATTATATATAATGTATAGTTTTTCTCAACTTATTTTGTTATAAATTAGATGCCATTGTTAAGTCTACTACCATTTGTATTTTTACAGTGCTTGTCATAAGAGTTATTATTGTTCTAGCAACCACATTGAGGCCAGTGAATCCTGACTGCTATCACGCAGATGTTAGTTTTCTTGATCCAGGTCTTGTATATGCTTGTAAATATATGGCACATTAAATATATTGTACATTGGTCTTGTAAATATATTGTATATTTCAGAAAAAAAAAGAAAAAAAAAAGAAAAAAAGAAAATCATTATCTATCTTGAAATTAAATTGTGGTTGTTAGGTCAGAACTTTGTTCCATTAATGTAATAATTGTTTAATTTTGTATGGTTTTCAAGCACATGCCATTGACACATGTTAATAATTTTGTTTAGGCAATACCTTGAGTTGTATTGTTCATATCTGATCAGTAGACATCCACATGTTCTTAATGCTCTGGTTTAATCAAAGCTTGTTACCATGATTTTCACCTATTATGATGAATTTTTTTTTTTGGAGCATATATGCCGAGTTGTTAGTATTACGCACACCTGATCTTCTTTCAATGTTTTATTATGCAAATTTCACATGTAAGCCATTATTGAATGCCACCGAGGTCCTTTCAGTATCATTGTAACTATATAGCTAGCCAGAGCTTGTCGACAAGGGACGTCGACTTGGTAGCGTGTCCGAGCGGTGTTATACTCAAATTCTATGTCAGTTGAAATGTAACCAATCACAGGCAAGTAGGCCTCTGACGTCATGCCAGACAGAGGAGCATCAAGCCATGCTCCCAGCAGCCTCAGTTCTCTCTCAGACCCAGAGTAAGGTGGACCTCGGTTGGCCAGATATATACCTTGTTGTCTCGGTCAATAAATATAAACAGAAGCGACTACTGTGTCTACATTCAACCCGAACAAGGCAAATGAATAAATTAATGCAGCTTGCTTTTAATGAATTTATAGAAAAGGCCTGGAGCTGTTTTACATTTGTCTGCTATTCCTTTCTCAGAGTTCCTTTCTCCCTCTCTCCTCACTGCTGTGTATATGCTTCTTGCTTGTTAGTAGTGCTGGTATGTTAGTGGGTTACGCCTCTTCCTATATTGTACCCATTTCCTTGTATTTTATTCTCTGACTCTCTCACAGTTACTGTTGAACCAATCCTGTTTTCTGGTCCTGCATCCCTGTTTTGGTATGAATGTTTGTGTGCCTTCATCATATATTTCGCAAAATTTGGCATACAACTCATTCACTTCCTTGCAGACTTTCAACAAGTCTGTCCAATTAAACTCATTAAAGAATTTGCTAAGTTCCCCATATTATCCTTTCTTGAAATGAGGTTTATCAACTGTATCAATGTTCCCATTATCTTCTAGATTATATTGCAAAGCATATTTAGTTTCCAACAGGTACCAACTAGTCCCCCAGTACCAACAATTGTGATTTATCTTTATCCGCTTTTTACTATAATCTCTCTCATGACCATTATGAGGCCCTCTCGTTTGTCATCCAGTTCTTCCTTTGTCCATGTGTTGCTTGCTGGTGGGCTGTAGGTGTTTACGATTATCAGTTCATCATCCTGATTCCAGACCTGCGAGACATATTCCAATATGTCAACTCGAGGATTTTCGATTATTAACTCTCTTACCTTGAGGTGTTCTTTCACCAGCACAGCCACTCCTCCCCCGTTCCTAGTTACCCTGTCACGCCTCCAAACACAGCAGCCCCTTGGGAATATGACCTCATTTAAAAGATTTTCTTGAGGTTTCGTCTCAAGAAAATCAGTTCTATTGTCGCTCTAACAGTTCTGCTGTTAGTGACAATATCTGGCACCTTAAGCTGTATTACTTCTCTTAGCTCCAGTATTTTTAATCGCACTCCATCTTTATTGGTATATACAAATTTCAGGAATATGTTTCGCTCTCTTTGTCCTTTACTTTCCCTTCCTCTAATGATTTTGCCGCTTTGTTTTTATGTACCATTTCACTAGCATTCCAGTCCCTATTACTTTGGAAAAATAATATATTTCTTCATTTTTATTCCCATTTAGACGTTTCGCTTTATCGAGGTTTAGTTTGAGCTTTTCTCCGTCTTCCTTTGAGAGGTCTTGTCTTAATGACCAAACTTTCCCAGCCTCATCACTGCAATTTCCTGGGATTTCTAAGCACTTCCGTCATTTGTTTCTCTTCATCAAATGTCACTCTTAAAAGCAATTCTTGTCTTTCTCATATTTTCCAATTCTAAAAGCACTGACATTTGCCTTTAAAGTGAGGCCTTCTCCTGAACCTACTAATTTCTGTAGATGATGTAGAAGAGATGATTTTCATCTCTTCTGCCGTCCACCCGAGATAATATTTTCTTCTCTAAACACCCAAAAGTTATTATGGACTTACGTCTATCTGCAATGTTTTATACTAATTAAATGTTGGTAACAAGTTCTTTATTAATTGCTTGTTTAATTTTTGCTTCTTGTTTGTCATTTCTGGCTTTGACTTCCCAACACACTTCCTTGGTCGGCTCTCTCTCTCACAACTTGTGCATGTTTCTTTTATTTCCTATTTGCGGTTTTTCCAGTTCCTTATTAACTTCCTATTTGGGTTGTCAATGAAGTTTCCCTTACCATAACCTTCCCTAACACCATGTAGGGTTCCTTTACTGTGCAGTGTGTGTGTGTGTGTGTGTGTGTGTGTGTGTGTGTGTGTGTGTGTGTGTGTGTGTGTGTGTGTGCGTGCGTGCGTGCGTGTGCGTGTGTGCGTGTGCGTGTGTGCGTGTGTGTGTGTGTGTGTGCACGCGTGTGCGTGTGTTCTCACCTAATTGTGCTTGCGGGGGTTGAGCTCTGGCTCTTTGGTCCCGCCTCTTAACTGTCAATCAACTGGTGTACAGATTCCTGAGCCTATTGGGCTCTATCATATCTACATTTAAAACTGTGTATGGAGTCAGCCTCCACCACATCACTGCCTAGTGCATTCCATCTGTTAACTACTCTGACACTGAAAAAAGTTCTTTCTAACGTCCCTGTGGCTCATTTGGGTACTCAGTTTCCACCTGTGTCCCCTTGTTTGCGTACCACCCGTGTTAAACAGTTTATCTACCCTGTCAATTCCCCTGAGAATTTTGTATGTAGTGATCATGTCTCCCCGTACTCTTCTGTCTTCTAGTGTCGTGACGTGCTATTTCCCGCAGCCTTTCCTCGTAACTCATGCCTCTCGGTTCTAGGACTAGCCTAACGGCATATCTCTGAACTTTTTCCAGCTTCGCCTTGTGCTTGACAAGGTACGGGCTCCATGCTGGGGCCGCATACTCCAGGATTGGTCTTCCATATGTGGTATACAATGTTCTAAAGATTCCTTACACAGGTTCCTAAAGGCAGTTCTAATGTTAGCCAGCCACGCATAAGCCGATGTTATTCTTTTGATGTGGGCTTCAGGAGACAGGTTTGGTGTGATCTCCTAGATCCTTCTCTCTGTCCGTTTCATGAAGGACTTCATCTCCCATTCTGTATCCTGTGCCTGGCCTCCTGTTTCCACTGCCTAGTTCCATTTACTCGGGTTGAACTATAGTAGCCATTTGTTGGACCATTCATGCAGTCTAGATTATCTTGTAGTCTCATACTGTCTTCCTCCGTCTTAATCCTCTATATAATTTTTGCATCATCAGCAAACAATGAGAGGAAGGATTCTATACCATCTGGAAGATCATTTACATATATAAAAAACAGTATGGATCCAAGAACTGAACCCTGCGGGACCCCACTGGTGACGTCTCGCCAATCTGAGACCTCACCCCGCACAGTGACTCGCTGCCTTCAGTTACTTAGATACTCCTTTATCCAATGGAGTACCTTCCCTTTCACTCCTGCCTGCATCCCCAGCTTTTTCACTAGTCTCTGGTGTGGCACTGTGTCAAAGGCTTTCTGGCACTCCAAAAATGTGCAGTCTGTCCACCCCTCACTTTGTCTGATTCTTGTTGCCTGATCGTAGAATTCAATTAATTAAATTGTGTGTGTGTACTCACCTAGTTGTGCTTGCGGGGGTTGAGCTCTGGCTCTTTGGTCCCGCCTCTCAACTGTCAATCAACAGGTGTACAGGTTCCTGAGCCTATTGGGCTCTATCATATCTACACTTGAAACTGTGTATGGAGTCAGCCTCCACCACATCACTTCCTAATGCATTCCATTTGTCAACCACTCTGACACTAAAAAAGTTCTTTCTAATATCTCTGTGGCTCATTTGGGCACTCAGTTTCCACCTGTGTCCCCTAGTGCGTGTGCCCCTTGTGTTAAACAGCCTGTGTTTATCAACCCTGTCCCCCCTAACTCTTCTGTCTTCCAACGAAGTGAGGTTTAATTCCCGTAGTCTCTCCTCGTAGCTCATACCTCTCAGCTCGGGTACTAGTCTGGTGGCAAACCTTTGAACCTTTTCCATTTTAGTCTTAAGCTTGACTAGATATGGATTCCATGCTGGAGCCGCATACTCCAGGATTGGTCTGACATATGTGGTATATAATGTTCTGAAAGATTCCTTACACAAGTTTTCTAAAGGCCGTTCTTATGTTAGCCAACCTGGCATATGCTGCTGCTGTTATCCTCTTGATATGAGCTTCATGGGACAGGTCTGGCGTGATATCAACCCCCCAGGTCTCTCTCTCTCTCTGACTCTTGAAGTATTTCATCTCCCAAATGATACCTTGTATCTGGTCTCCTGCTTTCTACCCCTATCTTCATTACATTACATTTGCTTGGGTTAAACTCTAACAGCCATTTGTTCGACCATTCCTGCAGCTTGTCCAGGTCTTCTTGAAGCCTCAAGCTGTCCTCCTCTGTCTTAATCCTTCTCATAATTTTGGTGTCGTCAGCAAACATTGAGAGGAATGAGTCTATACCCTCTGGGAGATCATTTACGTATATCAGAAACAGGATAGGTCCAAGTACAGAGCCCTGTGGGACTCCACTGGTGACTTCACGCCAGTCTGAGGTCTCACCCCTCACTGTAACTCTCTGCTTCCTATTGTTTAGATACTCTCTTATCCACTGGAGCGCCCTACCAGTTACTCCTGCCTGTTTCTCCAGCTTATGCATCAACCTTTTATGGGGTACTGTGTCAAAGGCTTTCCAACAGTCCAAAAAAATGCAGTCCGCCCACCCTTCTCTTTCTTGTTTAATCTTTGTCACCTGATCGTAGAATTCTATCAAGCCTGTAAGGCAAGATTTACCCTCCCTGAACCCATGTTGATGGGTTGTCACGAAGTCTCTTCTCTCCAGATGTGTTACTAGGTTTTTTCTTACAATCTTCTCCATCACCTTGCATGGTATACAAGTTAAGGACACTGGCCTGTAGTTCAGTGCCTCTTGTCTGTCACCCTTTTTGTATATTGGTACTACATTAGCAGTCTTCCATATTTCTGGTAGATCCCGTTTCCAGTGACCTACTATACACTATGGAGAGTGGTAAGCAAAGTGCTCCTGCACACTCTTTCAATACCCATGGCGAGATTCCATCCTGCCAAACAGCTTTTCTCACATCCAGCTCCAATAGGTGCTTCTTGACCTCATCTCTTGTAATTTCGAACCTATCCAAGGTCACCTGGTTTGCTGCCACCCCTTCTAGCGCCGTGACATCTCCCTGTTCTATTGTAAAGACCTCCTGGAACCTTTTGTTGAGTTCTTCACACACCTCTTTGTCATTCTCTGTGTACCTGTCCTTGCCCACCCTAAGTTTCATCACCTGTTCCTTCACTGTTGTCTTCCTCCTGATGTGACTGTGTAGTAGCTTTGGTTCGGTCTTGGCTTTATTAGCTATATCATTTTCATACCTTTTCTCAGCTGCTCTTCTCACACTAACATACTCGTTCCTGGTTCTCTGGCATCTCTCTCTACTTTCTGGTGTTCTGTTATTACGGAAGTTCCTCCATGCCCTTTTGTTCAGCTCCTTTGCTTTCATACATTCCCTATTAAACCACGGATTCTTCCTTTGCTTCTCTGTTTTTTCCTGTCGGGCTGGGACAAACCTGCTTACAGCCTCCTGACATTTTTGGGTGACAGTCCATCATGTCTTGTACGGACTTGGTTCCGACTTCTGTGTCCCAATGTATATCCCATAGGAATTTATTCATTTCCTCATAGTTTCTTTTCGGTACGCCAGCCCTTTGGTTCCCAGTTCTTTTTTGGGGGTGATAATTCCCAGCTCAACCAGGTACTCAAAGCTCAATACACTATGATCACTCATTCCCAATGGGGCTTCCAACTTAACTTCCCTTATATCCGACTCATTTAGGGTAAATATCAGATCAAGCAACGCTGGTTCATCCCCTCCTCTCATTCTTGTCGGTCCCTTGACGTGTTGACTTAGAAAGTTTCTTGTTGCCACATCCAGCAGCTTAGCTCTCCATGTGTCTGGGCCTCCATGTGGGTCTCTGTTCCCCCAATCTATCTTCCCATGGTTGAAGTCTCCCATGATTAGAAGTCTGGATCCATTCCTGCTAGCCACGGAAGCTGCTCTTCATTATATTGATGGTGGCCAAGTTGTTTCTATCATATTCCTGTCTGGGTCTTCTGTCATTCGGGGGGGGTTATATAGACTACTATTATAATTTTCTGTCCTCCAGTTGCTATGGTGCCTGATATGTAGTCACTGAAACCTTCACAGTTCTGAATTACCATCTCTTCGAAACTCCAACCTTCTCTTAGTAGCAAAGCTACACCACCACCTCCTCTCCCTTCTCTCTCTTTCCTCACTACATAGTAGCCCTGTGGAAACAGTGCATTTGTTATGATTTTCGTTAGCTTTGTTTCTGTGAGTGCTATTATGTCTGGGTTTTCTTCTAGTGCCCATTCTCCAAGTTCACTTGTTTTATTTGAAATCCCATCTATGTTAGTGTACATTGCCTTGAAGCTCACTTTCTTCTGTTCATTTTCATGTCCCTTTCTTGGCGAGCATTCTGCTGGTGTGGGAAGCTGTTCCGTGGGTGAGAGGATCTGTGAGGTGCTTTGCAGGGTCTCAGAGGATTTTGGGGTGGGGGGTGGGGTTTAAGGGAAGGGGGGACTTGTAGGGTGTGGGTTAAGGAGATAGGGGGGACATGGAGGATATGGGGTGAGGGGGGAGGAGGGAGGGGAGGGGAGTGGGCGTGTGTGTGTGTGTGTGTGTGTGTGTGTGTGTGTGTGTGTGTGTGTGTGTGTGTGTGTGTGTGTGTGTGTGTGTGTGTACTCACCTAGTTGTGCTTGCGGGAGTTGAGCTCTGCTCTTTCGGCCCGCCTCTCAACTGTCAATCAACTGTTACTAACTACTAATTTTTTTTCTCACTCACACACACACAGGGGGAACTGCCAAAAATTTGGAAGACGGCTCATATAGTCCCGATATACAAGAAGGGGGGATAGACAGGAGGCACTGAACTACAGGCCAGTGCCCCTAACCTGCATACCATGCAAGCTAATGGAGAAAATTGTGCGAAAAAGCTAGTGAAACATCTGGAGCGAAAGAACTTTGCAACACATCATCAACATGGGTTCAGAGATGGCAAGTCCTGCCTCACAGGGCTAATTGCATTCTACGACCAGGCAACAAAAATCGGGCAAGAAAGAGAGGGGTGGCCAGACTCCATATTTTTGGATTGCCAGAAAGCCTTTGACAAAGTACCACACAAGAGACTAGTGAAAAAGCTGGAGATGCAGGCTGGAGTGAAAGGGAAGGTACTCCGCTGGGTAAGGGAGTACCTAAGCAACACGAGACAACGAGTCAGTGTGAGGGGTGAGGTCTCAGATTGGCGAGACGTCACTAGTGGAGTCCCGCAGGGGTCAGTCCTTGGACCTATACTGTTTCTGATATATGTGAATTAACTTGCCAGTCTAAGGATAAAATCAGATAAAAGTTTATTTCCCGGGACCTTATATCACAAACTTGAAAGAGTATTCCAAGTCTACTTCCTTAACTCGATAATGACAGATTTAGTACCGAGGTCATGGACGCGTCCCCGCGCTGGGAGGGAGGCGAGATGCCAAGGTAGTTATAGAGACCACCTTAGCCCGAACAAGCTAATGCAAGTCATCTAATCTTCCTGCAAAATTACAGCATGGTGGAGCTCCAACGACTCCTGTTATCGTCCACGCACTTGGCTAATCAAAGGATGAGTACTATTTCCGGTCGATAGATCAGTATAGTAATCACTTGGCAAACAGCCTGACCGGTTATAGAGCAGGGCCACCCACCCACGACGGGGAAGAATAATTCCCAACATTTTCTTCTTTCTTGGTTATATGTCGAATATATTAGTTGCAGGTTATTACTGTGTCACTATTTGGCAGGTGGCGACAAGGAGTGAGAAAGATTATATTACCCAGGTGCAGCACAGGACCTTAACCCCTTCACCACTGAGGCCTTCACCACCAGTTTCAGCCGAGAGGAGCTGAGGAGCGTAACAGGACGCTCTATGGCCTATTACCAGACTTCACTCTACGTTACAGCTAAGCTGTATTTTCCTCTTAATCCATTATTAATTAGTAGACTAACAATTGTAGCAAATTTCTATTAACCTATCAAAAATAATCAGCTATGTGTATTAAACCCTTCCAAAGGTGTGAAAGAGGATAACTACAAGCAGGATAGTCTCTAAGTATACAGTCCACTTTGAAATCATACAGTCCACATAAATTAAACCAAATACTTAAGAAATAAAGTAATAAAATAAATGAATGAATTAAATAATTTAAATAAATTAAATAAATAAATACCTGCTGGGATATTCCCCCCCATACGCCCAAAGTTCAGAAACACTCGGAAATCATTACACACAGAGATCACACTAACGTGATGCATCAAATGAACAAATCCACAAGGGCCGTGACGAGGATGCTCCCGGACGCAGGTTCGAATCCTCGTCACGGCCCTTGTGGATTTGTTCACTCGGAAATCACATTAACATTAGGTTCCCACCCACCTCACACCCCTGGCGGATTTTATCCTTGATATACATATCACATTAATGTGATTTCTGTGTGTTTCTGAACTTCGGTAACTGTAAATGTGGCAGAACTGGCCACTGGAGCGGTGGGTTCCAGCCAGACATTTAAATCGCCGGATGGAATCTGGAAGTCATTAAGGCTGGCTGTGCTTCCAGCTTGTGCTGATTTCTTGTTAAATACAAGCACAGCATTTTGTCTGTGTGTTAGTAGTGATTAGCGTGTCGGGTGTATGTTGTGTAAATTATTACCAACCATACAGTAACTTTCTATCTAGAGATTATATTAAATAATTTATAATTAAAATAAAAGGATGACTAATGCTGTGGCGACATCATCTTTAATAGTCCTTTTGTATAAAGCTTTTGTCTAACGTTTAGACCACCTTCGCCTTCATAAAAAGATCTAAAAACAACGATTAAACAAGAACTGCTAAAAATATATATTTAAGTTAAACACTTTCATATATTTATCCAATTAAAACACATTGTTAGAAATCCAAATTAAATGAATATCAAAATTCTTCTACAATAAAAAACATAAACTGACATTTACCTTTATATAAAATAACAAAAGAACTCCACTTACTTTGTGGTCATGACATTCAGGGAAATTATAATCACCCATTTAAAAAAATACAAACAAAACCACATATTAAAGTGGTTTTGTTTGTGAGGATCCACAAGGTCTCCTCTGAATACTCCTTATTTTCTTCTCCGAGGTATAGGTCCCTACAATTCCAGGTGGTACCCTCACAACGTGTATATATATATATATATATATATATATATATATATATATATATATATATATATATATATATATATATATATATATATATATGTCGTACCTAGTAGCCAGAACGCACTTCTCTGCCTACTATGCAAGGCCCGATTTGCCTAATAAGCCAAGTTTTCATGAATTGTTTTTCGAATACCTAACCTACCTAACCTAACTTTTTCGGCTACCTAACCTAACCTAACCCATAAAGATAGGTTAGGTAGGGTTGGTTAGGTTAGGTTAGGTTAGGTAGGGTTGGTTAGGTTAGGTAGGGTTGGTTAGGTTCGGTCATATATCTACGTTAATTTTAACTCCAATAAAAAAAATTGACCTCATACATAATGAAATGGGTAGCTATCATTTCATAAGAAAAAAATTAGAGAAAATATATTAATTCAGGAAAACTTGGCTTATTAGGCAAATCGGGCCTTGCATAGTAGGTCGAGAAGTGCGTTCTGGTTACTAGGTACGACATATATATATATATATACACGATCATTGGTGCGGTGGTCACGGTACTGTGTACGTTTAGGGGTGATCCTGGACGGCATGGGTTCGAATCCTGGCCGGGTCAAAGAGTTCTTAATGATATATGGCTTGCGCGTTCATGCAGCTTTCTCACACACACACACATATATATATATATATATATATATATATATATATATATATATATATATATATATATATATATATATATATATATATGCGAACAAGCCTGAATGGTCCCCAGGACAATATGCAACTGAAAACTCACACCCCAGAAGTGACTCGAACCCATACTCCCAGGTGCAACGCAACTGGTATGTACAAGACGCCTTAATCCACTTGACCATCACGACCGGACAAAATGAGGTGATAGCCGAGGCTATTTGAACCACCCCACCGCCGGCACTCGGATAGTAATCTTGGGCATAGCATTTTACCAAATCACCTCATTCTTTGGGGCACACGTGAGGAACACAAATGCGAACAAGCCTGAATGGTCCCCAGGACAATATGCAACTGAAAACTCACACCCCAGAAGTGACTCGAACCCATACTCCCAGGTGCAACGCAACTGGTATGTACAAGACGCCTTAATCCACTTGACCATCACGACCGGACAAAATGAGGTGATAGCCGAGGCTATTTGAACCACCCCACCGCCGGCACTCGGATAGTAATCTTGGGCATAGCATTTTACCAAATCACCTCATTCTTTGGGGCACACGTGAGGAACACAAATGCGAACAAGCCTGAATGGTCCCCAGGACAATATGCAACTGAAAACTCACACCCCAGAAGTGACTCGAACCCATACTCCCAGGTGCAACGCAACTGGTATGTACAAGACGCCTTAATCCACTTGACCATCACGACCGGACAAAATGAGGTGATAGCCGAGGCTATTTGAACCACCCCACCGCCGGCACTCGGATAGTAATCTTGGGCATAGCATTTTACCAAATCACCTCATTCTTTGGGGCACACGTGAGGAACACAAATGCGAACAAGCCTGAATGGTCCCCAGGACAATATGCAACTGAAAACTCACACCCCAGAAGTGACTCGAACCCAAAGAATGAGGTGATTTGGTAAAATGCTATGCCCAAGATTACTATCCGAGTGCCGGCGGTGGGGTGGTTCAAATAGCCTCGGCTATCACCTCATTTTGTCCGGTCGTGATGGTCAAGTGGATTAAGGCGTCTTGTACATACCAGTTGCGTTGCACCTGGGAGTATGGGTTCGAGTCACTTCTGGGGTGTGAGTTTTCAGTTGCATATTGTCCTGGGGACCATTCAGGCTTGTTCGCATTTGTGTTCCTCACGTGTGCCCCAAAGAATGAGGTGATTTGGTAAAATGCTATGCCCAAGATTACTATCCGAGTGCCGGCGGTGGGGTGGTTCAAATAGCCTCGGCTATCACCTCATTTTGTCCGGTCGTGATGGTCAAGTGGATTAAGGCGTCTTGTACATACCAGTTGCGTTGCACCTGGGAGTATGGGTTCGAGTCACTTCTGGGGTGTGAGTTTTCAGTTGCATATTGTCCTGGGGACCATTCAGGCTTGTTCGCATTTGTGTTCCTCACGTGTGCCCCAAAGAATGAGGTGATTTGGTAAAATGCTATGCCCAAGATTACTATCCGAGTGCCGGCGGTGGGGGTGGTTCAAATAGCCTCGGCTATCACCTCATTTTGTCCGGTCGTGATGGTCAAGTGGATTAAGGCGTCTTGTACATACCAGTTGCGTTGCACCTGGGAGTATGGGTTCGAGTCACTTCTGGGGTGTGAGTTTTCAGTTGCATATTGTCCTGGGGACCATTCAGGCTTGTTCGCATTTGTGTTCCTCACGTGTGCCCCAAAGAATGAGGTGATTTGGTAAAATGCTATGCCCAAGATTACTATCCGAGTGCCGGCGGTGGGGTGGTTCAAATAGCCTCGGCTATCACCTCATTTTGTCCGGTCGTGATGGTCAAGTGGATTAAGGCGTCTTGTACATACCAGTTGCGTTGCACCTGGGAGTATGGGTTCGAGTCACTTCTGGGGTGTGAGTTTTCAGTTGCATATTGTCCTGGGGACCATTCAGGCTTGTTCGCATTTGTGTTCCTCACGTGTGCCCCAAAGAATGAGGTGATTTGGTAAAATGCTATGCCCAAGATTACTATCCGAGTGCCGGCGGTGGGGTGGTTCAAATAGCCTCGGCTATCACCTCATTTTGTCCGGTCGTGATGGTCAAGTGGATTAAGGCGTCTTGTACATACCAGTTGCGTTGCACCTGGGAGTATGGGTTCGAGTCACTTCTGGGGTGTGAGTTTTCAGTTATATATATATATATATATATATTATATATATATATATATATATATGACCATGGGACACAGAACCTTAGTATTCACCACTGGTGAATACTAAGTTCAGAGAGGTTATCTTGAGATGATTTCGGGGCTTTAGTGTCCCCGCGGCCCGGTCCTCGACCAGGCCTACACCCAAGGAAGCAGCCCGTGACAGCTGACTAACACCCAGGTACCTATTTTACTGCTAGGTAACAGGGGCATAGGGTGAAAGAAACTCTGCCCATTGTTTCTCGCCGGCGCCTTGGATCGAACCCGGGACCACAGGATCACAAGTCCAGTGTGCTGTCCGCTCGCCGACCACCGACCGAGGTGTAACATAGCTTCTTACCAGGGTTATTGGCAGATTGAGAGGTAGGATGATTGTCAGCATGACTTGGTAGGATAGTTATCTCCTAACTACTGACGCTATAAATACAAGATTTAATACAGCACTCGCCACGACGATTCGGTAGATGGACACGAAATACTTAACAAGGTACTCACCATGGTAGTCGGGTTGATGGATCCAAAGCTTCGAATGTACAGCTCACATGTGACGTTGGTCGGCTCGTCTGTAAAGTTAACAAAGTACTCTGAATAAAACAAAGTGGCTCTCAGACAATTAGTAAAGTCATTAAGACATTTTAAGCGATGTTCGTGAATTGTTAACGACTTCTTGAAGGAGTCAACCTAATGAATCATTAGATGGGGAGATGTATCGTCATCCAAGTCTACTCATCTTCTGTAAATATATGCATTTTCCCCATTTCCAATTAAATTGAGCGTTGAATCCAGTGAAAGACTCACTTTACACACACACACACACACACACACCAGTGAGGGGCCCCCTGGTAGCCTGGTGGATAGCGCGCAGGACTCGTAATTCTGTGGCGCGGGTTCGATTCCCGCACGAGGCAGAAACAATTGGGCAAAGTTTCTTTCACCCTGAATGCCCCTGTTACCTAGCAGTAAATAGGTACCTGGGAGTTAGTCAGCTGTCACGGGTTGCTTCCTGGTGTGTGTGTGTGTGTGTGTGTGTGTGTGTGTGTGTGTGTGTGTGTGTGTGTGTGTGTGTGTGTGTGTGTGTGTGTGTGTGTGGTGTGGGAAAAAAAATAGTAGTTAGTAAACAGTTGATTGACAGTTGAGAGGCGGGCCGAAAGAGCAAAGCTCAACCCCCGCAAACACAACTAGGTGAATACACACACACACACACACACACACACACACAACCAGCAACACCAGAGGGAAAGGGCAACACCACCACCCTCTGCATAGAAACCCTCCCTACCCCTCACCCAACCTGACCCCACTCAAATGCTAACTCATCCCTCCCTTCCCACCACCCCATTCCCTGTCACCCCTTCCCAATTACCACCTTGCTCCCCCTCCCCCCTTTCCCCCCTCCCCCTTCATCCCATACCCTCCCTATCCCTCCTCCCCCTCACCCGATATCCTCCACGTCCCCCCTACCTCCTTACCCCATACCCTACCTCTTCCCCCTTTCCCTTGAACCTCACCCTCACCCCAGAATCCACTGAGACCCTGTTAACCACCTCACAGATCTTTACACCTATTGAACAGCTTTCTCCATCTGCAGAACGCTCACCAAGAAGGGGACAAGAGAATGAACAGAAGAAAGTGAGTTTCAAGGCAATGTAAAACTAACATAGATGGGATTACAAATAAAACAAAACAAGTGAACTTGGAGAATGGGCACTAGAAGAAAAGCCAGACATAATAGCACTCACAGAAACAAAGCTAACGAAAACCATAACACATGCAGTGTTTCCATAGGACTACTATGCAGTGAGGAAAGAGAGAGAAGGAAGAGGAGGAGGTGGTAGCTCTGCTGAAAAGAAAAGGCTGGAGTTTTGAAGAGATGGTTATTCTGGGGCTGTGAAGATTTCAGTGACTACATAACAGGTACCATAGCAATTGTAGGACAAAAAATTATAGTAGTAGTCATATATAACCCCCAACCCTGCCCCCACTAAACGACAAAAGACCCAGACAATAATATGATAGAAACAACATGGCCACCATCAATATAATAGAGAGAGCAGCTTTTGTGGCTAGCAGGAACGAATCCAGACTGCTAATCATGCGAGACTTCAACCATGGGAAGATAGATTGGGAGAACAGAGACCCACATGGAGGACCAGATACATGGAGAGCTAAGCTGCTGGACGTGGCAACAAGAAACTTTCTAAACCAACACATCAAGGGACCGACAAGAATGAGAGGAGAGGATGAACCAGCCTTGCTTGATCTTATATTTACCCTAAATGAGTCGGATATAAGGGAAGTTAAGTTGGAAGCCCTCTTGGAAATGAGTGATCACAGTGTACTGATCTTTGAGTACCTGGTAGAGCTTGGAATTATCTCCCCCCAAAAAGAACTGGGAAACAAAGGGCTGGCGTACCGAAGGAGAAATTATAAGGAGATGAGAAAATTCCTAAAGGTTCCCAATTGTACCACTGGTACAATTGGTGAACTGATGACTGGTGGAACTGAACTACAACTGGTGACCATGGGACACAGAACTCGGAACTAAGTCCGTACAATACATGATGGACTTTGTCACCCAAAAAGTGTCAGGAGGCAGTAAACAGGTTTATCCCGGCCCAAAAGGAAAAAAAAAGCGAAAAGCAAAAGAAGAATCCATGGTTTAATAGGGCATGTATGAAAACAAAGGAAGTGAACAAAAGGGCGTGGAGGAACTTCCGAAATAACAGAACACCAGAAAGCAGAGAGAGATACCAGAGAACCAGGAACGAGTATGTTAGTGAGACGAGAAGCTGAAAAAATGTATGAATGAAAATGATATAGCTAATAAAGCCAAGACCGAACCAAAGTTACTCCACAGTCACATCAGGAGGAAAACAACAGTGAAAGAACAGTTTTTTTTTTTTTTTTTTTTTTTTTTTTTTTTTTTTTGAGATATATACATGAGTTGTTACATTCTTGTACAGCCACTAGTACGCGTAGCGTTTCGGGCAGGTCCTGGAATACGATCCCCTGCCGCGAAGAATCGTTTTTTAATCCAAGTACACATTTTACTGTTGCGTTAAACAGAGGCTACAGTTAAGGAATTGCGCCCAGTAAATCCTCCCCGGCCAGGATACGAACCCATGACATAGCGCTCGCGGAACGCCAGGCGAGTGTCTTACCACTACACCACGGAGACTTGTCTTACCACTACACCACGAAGTTGATAAAACTTAGAACGGCTGAGGACAGGTACACAGAGAATGACAAAGAGGTGTGTGAAGAACTCAACAAGAGGGTCCAGGAGGTCTTCACAATAGAACAAGGAGAGGTCACTGCGCTAGGAGAGGTGGCAGTAAACCAAGCGGCCTTGGAAGGGTTCGAAACTACAAGAGATGAGGTCAAGAGGCACCTGTTGGATCTGGACGTGAGAAAGGCTGTTGGCCCGGACGGAATCTCACCATGGGTATTGAAAGAGTGTGCAGGAGTACTTTGCTTGCCACTCTCCATATTGTATAGTAGGTCACTGGAGATGGGAGACCTACCAGAAATATGGAAGACGGCTAATGTAGTCCCAATATACAAAAAGGGTGACAGGCAAGAGGCACTGAACTACAGGCCAGTGTCCTTAACTTGTATACCATGCAAGGTGATGGAGAAGATCGTGAGAAAAAACGTAACACATCTAGAGAAGGGACTTCGTGACAGCCCATCAATATGGGTTCAGGGAGGGTAAATCTTGCCTTAATAGAATTCTACGATCAGGTGACAAAGATTAAGCAAGAAAGAGAAGGATGGGTGGACTGCATTTTTTTGGACTGTCGGAAGGCCTTTGACGCAGTACCCCATAAAAGGCTGATGCATAAGCTGGAGAAACAGGCAGGAGTAACTGGTAGGGCGCTCCAGTGGATGAGGGAGTACCTAAACAATAGGAAGTAGAGAGTTAGTGAGGGGTGAGACCTCAGATTGGCGTGAAGCCACAAGCTGAGTCTCACAGGGCTCTGTACTCGGACCTATCCTGTTTCTGATATATGTAAATGATCTCCCAGAGGGTATAGACTCATTCCTCTCAATGTTTGCTGACGACGCCAAAATTATGAGAAGGATTAAGACAGAGGAGGACAGCTTGAGGCTTCAAGAAGACCTGGATAAGCTGCAAGAATGGCCGAACAAATGGATGTTAGAGTTTAACCCAAGCAAATGTAATGTAATGAAGATAGGGGTAGGAAGCAGGAGACCAGATACAAGGTATCATTTGCTAGATGAAATACTTCAAGAGTCAGAGAGAAACACCTGGGGGGTTGATATCACGCCAGACCTGTCTCCTGAAGCCCAAATCAAGAGGATAACATCAGCGGCATATGCCAGCTAGGCTAACATAAGAACGGCTTTTAGAAACTTGTGTAAAGAATCTTTCAGAACTTTGTATACCACATACTGTGGTGCCGAAAGAGGAGAGTAACCAGCGAGTTACACGAAGCTCCTGCCTAGGGCTCGCAACCCTAGTATTTGCTTGTGAAGTGGCCTAACAGCGTGAGGCTGATTGGTACCTGCCAGCACCAGGCTGGACTGTGGTTGTGGGCCTTCACGAGAGGGTACTTAGTGTGATTGTGGCTTGGCTGGCCCGTGGCCAGGGTAGACTCATTGTTTCCCGGTACTTGCTGAGAGTAGTACCACGGATGGGGAAACACGGTACAAGACTGCACGGTTTGAGCTTCGCCGAGTGTTCAGTGTCTTCTGAGAGAGACGATGATGTACATAGTGTAGTAATATTTCTTTTAAAGAGTTATATATATGTATATATATAAGGCACAACTCTCCTAAACACGAGAGTGAAGTATACAACTTTAGAAACACTTTCCCACCAGGAGACTCGAACCCTAGCCAGCACAGAAGCCTTCCAGCAACTGGCATAACAGGCACGCCTTAACCCACTCCACCACCTGCTCAGACCCTTAAAAGAGATGGTAATTTCGGAGTATTTATACACTCCAAAGACCACCACCTCCCAAGAGCACTAGAGCAAGTGAGGGGTCATTTTTACGTTTTTTTATCAAGTCCCTGTTAATATGGGAGAACACTGTGTCTATGCTTAAGGCACAACTCTCCTAAACACGAGAGTGAAGTATACAACTTTAGAAACACTTTCCCACCAGGAGACTCGAACCCTAGCCAGCACAGAAGCCTTCCAGCAACTGGCATAACAGGTACGCCTTAACCCACTCCACCACCTGCTCAGACCCTTAAAAGAGATGGTAATTTCGGAGTATTTATACACTCCAAAGACCACCACCTCCCAAGAGCACTAGAGCAAGTGAGGGGTCATTTTTACGTTTTTTCATCAAGTCCCTGTTAATATGGGAGAACACTGTGTCTATGCTTAAGGCACAACTCTCCTAAACACGAGAGTGAAGTATACTGTTGTATACTAAAGTTGTATACTTCACTCTCGTGTTTAGGAGAGTTGTTCCTTAAGCATAGACACAGTGTTCTCCCATATTAACAGGGACTTGATGAAAAAACATAAAAATGACCCCTCACTTGCTCTATTGCTCTTGGGAGGTGGTGGTCTTTGGAGTGTATAAATACTCCGAAATTACCATCTCTTTTAAGGGTCTGAGCAGGTGGTGGAGTGGGTTAAGGCGTACCTGTTATGCCAGTTGCTGGAAGGCTTCAGTGCTGGCTTGGGTTCGAGTATCCTGGTGGGAAAGTGTTTCTAAAGTTGTATACTTCACTCTCGTGTTTAGGAGAGTTGTGCCTTAAGCATAGACACAGTGTTCCCATATTAACAGGGACTTGATGAAAAAACGTAAAAATGACCCCTCACTTGCTCTAGTGCTCTTGGGAGGTGGTGGTCTTTGGAGTGTATAAATACTCCGAAATTACCATCTCTTTTAAGGGTCTGAGCAGGTGGTGGAGTGGGTTAAGGCGTACCTGTTATGCCAGTTGCTGGAAGGCTTCTGTGCTGGCTAGGGTTCGAGTCTCCTGGTGGGAAAGTGTTTCTAAAGTTGTATACTTCACTCTCGTGTTTAGGAGAGTTGTGCCTTAAGCATAGACACAGTGTTCTCCCATATTAACAGGGACTTTATGAAAAAAACGTAAAAATGACCCCTCACTTGCTCTAGTGCTCTTGGGAGGTGGTGGTCTTTGGAGTGTATAAATACTCCGAAATTACCATCTCTTTTAAGGGTCTGAGCAGGTGGTGGAGTGGGTTAAGGCGTACCTGTTATGCCAGTTGCTGGAAGGCTTCTGTGCTGGCTAGGGTTCGAGTCTCCTGGTGGGAAAGTGTTTCTAAAGTTGTATACTTCACTCTCGTGTTTAGGAGAGTTGTGCCTTAAGCATAGACACAGTGTTCTCCCATATTAACAGGGACTTGATGAAAAAACGTAAAAATGACCCCTCACTTGCTCTAGTGCTCTTGGGAGGTGGTGGTCTTTGGAGTGTATAAATACTCCGAAATTACCATCTCTTTTAAGGGTCTGAGCAGGTGGTGGAGTGGGTTAAGGCGTGCCTGTTATGCCAGTTGCTGGAAGGCTTCTGTGCTGGCTAGGGTTCGAGTCTCCTGGTGGGAAAGTGTTTCTAAAGATGTATATATATATATATATATATGTCGTACCTAGTAGCCAGAACGCACTTCTCAGCCTACTATGCAAGGCCTGATTTGCCTAATAAGCCAAGTTTTCCTGAATTAATATATTTTCTCTAAATTTTTCTTATGAAATGATAAAGCTACCCATTTCATTATGTATGAGGTCAATTTTTGTTTATTGGAGTTAAAATTAACGTAGATATACGACCAAACCTAACCAACCCTACCTAACCTATCTTTATAGGTTACGTTAGGTTAGGTAGCCGAAAAAGTTAGGTTAGGTTAGGTAGTCGAAAAACAATTAATTCATGAAAACTTGGCTTATTAGGCAAATTAGGCCTTGCATAGTAGGCTGAGAAGTGCGTTCTGGCTACTAGGTACGACATTATATATATATATATATATATATATATATATATATATATATATATATATATATATATATATATATATATATATATATTGGTGTATACTGGCAGCAGGTTTTCTTTCAAACATGTTTCATTGAATATGACCGCATATTCTGTATTTATTATTTTCTGGTTTAGGGCTTCTATCCCTCTAACTATTTTCTTAGCATCAGGGCTTAATTGAAATAGGAGTTCTCCAAAACTCATTTTCGTACTTTTAAGGTGAAGAAAAGAAGTGATTTACTATAGAGTGTATTACACTTATTTGTATAATTTGCACGACGTTTCGAACCTCCATGGTTCATTCTCAAGTGAACAGATCTTACAATACTAGTTGATTTTATACCCGCATTAGGTCAGGTGATAATACAATGAAGGTGAAAACATGGGGGGATACATAAGGGATAAACATAGGGGCTGCAGAAGGCTTATTGGCCCATACGAGGCATCTCCTATCTAAACACAAAGATTAATCCAGTGTAATTGGCCTGTTATGCTGGACATTGTCTTCTGTGTTGGCATCGGTATGATAGACAAGAACATATCGATGCCAACACAGAAGACAATGTCCAACATAACAGGCCAATTACACTGGATTAATCTTTGTGTTTAGATAGGAGATGCCTCGTATGGGCCAATAAGCCTTCTGCAGCCCCTATGTTTATCCCTTATGTATCCCCCCATGTTTTCACCTTCATTGTATTATCACCTGACCTAATGCGGGTATAAAATCAACTAGTATTGTAAGATCTGTTCACTTGAGAATGAACCATGGAGGTTCGAAACGTCGTGCAAATTATACAAATAAGTGTAATACACTCTATAGTAAATCACTTCTTTTCTTCACCTTAAAAGTACGAAAATGAGTTTTGGAGAACTCCTATTTCAATTAAGCCCTGATGCTAAGAAAATAGTTAGAGGGATAGAAGCCCTAAACCAGAAAATAGTAAATACAGAATATGCGGTCATATTCAATGAAACATATATATATATACATATATATATATATATATACATATATATATATATATATATATATATATATATATATATATATATATATATATATATATAATATGGTGATGGGAAGAATAATTATATATGGATAAAGTGATGAACTGTAATGTTTAATGCACCTCCCCCTTTGTTGTACTTGCATTACAGAGCTCACCCCTTGAAAGCCACTACTAACTTGGGGCCGGATACCAGAACTTTCGTACCACCTGAAAAGAACCCGGTTGCGTCGCATTGTGGCCGTAACAATATGATAAAGCCCAGTAGGCTCTGAAACCTGTACATTAGTTGATTGACAGTTGAGAGGCGGGACCAAAGAGCCAGAGCTCAACCCCCCCGCAAGCACAACTAGGTCAGTACACACACAGATTTCATCAGCTTGATTCTCGGGCAGCCGAGACATTCGGGCACGTTTCCTTACACCTGATGCTTCTCTTCCTATAGCAGTATAGTAACCTGGGAGTTGGGTAACTGTAGCGGGTCACATCTTGACAAAGGTCAGAGGTCGGCCTAAGGCTGAGGTGGCGAACCAATTTGTGGGAAAATGAGTGCCCAAATTGGCAAAAATCTTGTAAACATTTTCTTGCTTTTCCATAGTAATTTTAAGCAGCAGTTAGTTATATTTTCATTTTACAAGTGTTTATGATGAGAACCAAATGGTGTAAATGATTCATAAAGAAGTGAGTTTAGGTAACCAATCACTCTCCTGGTTTTATATTGTAAAGATTTAGGAATTACTGTGTTATTAATAACTAGTTCTTCCCAAGTATCAACAATAATTAATAACAATAACTAATCTTGAGGGAAAAGAGGAGTCCCGTCGCTCCTTTACGTGTATATTTATTGTTTTACTATTAACAAAAGTACAATAGAGGGAGATCGAAATAAATTCAAACTTTTAAGAAATTCTGTTAAAAAGAAACAATGTTTTTAACAAGATAATTGAAAGTAATTTATAAATAGTATTTTACCTTGTATGCAATAAGAAATGTTAATGGAAAATTATAAGCTTTGTTTCATATTACAAAACATGGAAAAATGAAGGTAAAATAACTATTTTACTGTGAGTGAGACTTACTGGTGCACGAGAGGTGAGAGATTGTATATGAGGCTTGTATGTGATGGTTGTGACAACTGTGTGGGTCACTATACTCCTGTAACTGTGTGTGCCACTATACTCCTGTAACTGTGCGCGCCACTATACTCCTGTAACTGTGCGCGTCACAATACACCTGTAACTGTGCGCGCCACTATACTCCTGTAACTGTGCGCGCCACTATACTCCTGTAACTGTGCACGCCACTATACTCCTGTAACTGTGCGCACGCCACTATACTCCTGTAACTGTGCGCACGCCACTATACTCCTGTAACTGTGCACGCCACTATACTCCTGTAACTGTGTGCACCACTATACTCCTGTAACTGTGCACGCCACTATACTCCTGTAACTGTGCACGCCACTATACTCATGTAACTGTGCACACCACTATACACCTGTAACTGTGTGTGCCACTATACTCCTGTAACTGTGCACGCCACTATACTCCTGTAACTGTGCACGCCACTATACTCCTGTAACTGTGCGCACCACTATACTCCTGTAACTGTGCGCGCCACTATACTCCTGTAACTGTGCACACCACTATACTCCTGTAACTGTGCGCACCACTATACTCCTGTAACTGTGCGCGCCACTATACTCCTGTAACTGTGCGCACCACTATACTCCTGTAACTGTGCGCGCCACTATACTCCTGTAACTGTGCGCGCCACTATACTCCTGTAACTGTGCGCGCCACTATACTCCTGTAACTGTGCGCGCCACTATACTCCTGTAACTGTGTGCCACTATACTCCTGTAACTGTGCGCGCCACTATACTCCTGTAACTGTGCGCGCCACTATACTCCTGTAACTGTGCGCGCCACTATACTCCTGTAACTGTGCGCACCACTATACTCCTGTAACTGTGCGCACCACTATACTCCTGTAACTGTGCGCGCCACTATACTCCTGTAACTGTGCGCGCCACTATACTCCTGTAACTGTGCGCACCAAAATACTCCTGTAACTGTGCGCACCACTATACTCCTGTAACTGTGCGCACCACTATACTCCTGTAACTGTGCGCACCACTATACTCCTGTAATTAAACATGACATTGTTCATCACTGAAAACAATGACTCGCATAAATACGTTGATGAAATTACTCTTAATATTGTCATTACGAAATTAATCAGTCAAATGTTTCAGTAATGGAACTCCAGAGGGTAAAAAGCTACTTTTTACAATTTTCTGGTTTAATTCAGTCACTATTCAATCTCAGTATCTTCAAGTTCTCTGTACACTATGAATTTTGGAGTGTCTTCAAATAACCTGACTTTAGTATATATTAGATACAAAAAAATCAGCAGTTGAAGCAATGATGTTCAAAAAATTTCATTAGAATGCTCTGGATGTGTGTTTTCTCGTGTATTTCAAGATTATTCATAACTGTTGAAGGTTTAGGAATTATTTAAAGGGGCCATTATCTACATGTGTAAAAAAAATTGTGTTTGAATTTGAAGGCTTTGATGTTATCAAACATAACAACAAGTGTCTTGCCAGATGCCATTAATTGTGTATTTTAAATAAATTAAATACGAGGAAAACCTATGAAAAACCTCAATGTACAAATTCACAATTTTGTCCATTAATTAGTCATGTCCATTAATTTTTGACAATAAAATTTGCAATCGTCAAAAACGCTCAAGTTTCCTGCCAGCACGGAACAGATCGACGCTACTAAACCATCGAACACTGTTGTTCTCAATTAGTCAATCCTGTGTACACCGAATTTTTTTTTTTTTTTTTTTTTGAGATATATACAAGAGTTGTTACATTCTTGTACAGCCACTAGTACGCGTAGCGTTTCGGGCAAGTCCTTAATCCTATGGTCCCTGGAATACGATCCCCTGCCGCGAAGAATAGTTTTTTCATCCAAGTACACATTTTACTGTTGAGTTAAACAGAGGCTACAGTTAAGGAATTGCGCCCAGTAAATCCTCCCCGGCCAGGATACGAACCCATGACATAGCGCTCGCGGAACGCCAGGCGAGTGTCTTACCACTACACCAATTCACCTCCCTCAGTAAATTCTGAAACTGTCTCCTTATTTTCTTTCAAAGTATGCGGAGGAATATAATTATCTTGGTGACGTGTATCATCACTGCTACAAGTTTCCTAAGGCCCCGGGTTCGATCCCGGAAGCCAGCCAGAAACAATGGGCAGTTTCTTTCACCCTATGCCCCTCTTACCTAGCAGTAAAATAGGTACCTGGGTGTTAGTCAGCTGTCACGGGCTGCTTCCTGGGGTGGAGGCCTGGTCGAGGACCGGGCCGCAGGGACACTAAAGCCCCGAAATCATCTCAAGATAGGAGCTGCTCGTGGGTGTAAGCCCACCAGTGGTTGTCCAACACATTTTACAAACACATGTACCAAACCTGCTCCTTCACTAGCCATGCCGGGGGAGGGGATCGTCACTGTCACACCGACTGTTGTCAGGTCAGTCAGTAAATTACACAATACGTTTACAACTGCCTGACATATTTCAGCCCTTATGGTGGTATGTTCAGGTAACATGTTAACCAGTTTTAGCATATTTCATCAGCCCAACAATGTCGAGCAATAATGGCTCGCCTGCACGGGGGTGTACCGTCGGGGCTCTAATCAAGGTAAATGGAAAGAAATTTACATGAACCAATATCTTTTGCTAGTTGTTTTACAATGTTTCCCCACTTGAATATTCAGTCTTTTACCGTGCTTCTGTTCTCCGGCAAATATTTAGTGCGGTGAATAGTCCATTTTTTTCTTTCCTGCGTCCCAGGAAAATGTGTGTGCGTGCCATTCTAGGCACGCGAACCATAGGTTTCCCATCCCTGGCTAAGGAAATCTTGATAAGCCTAACAGGCTATCTGCATCCGTTAATAATAAACCAAATTTTGACATCAGCAACAGGAAATCCATACTGACCAATGCAGTTAATTACCTCAATAACCTGACATCATTCAGAGTAGGAGAGAGAATGGCAGGTTGACTGTACTTTTCTAGATTACCAGAAAGTTTTTGACACTGTAACATAGGAAGCTCCTACTCAATTAATAATACTATGCTGCTCCGGGAACTTTAAGAGCACTGGGATGGCTGAGAGAGTATTCCAGACGTTGCAAACCTCATAAAGACAATCAAGACAGGGAATGATTGTGAAAATACCACAGGAACAGTACATAATGAGGGGAAAGCAGCGTCTGGACCTGAAAAAGCAAATAATTTACACGTAGACATCAAGCCGAGTCTGTCTGAAGGCCCAATCTATCAGCAGACCTGCATCAGCGGCATGTTCAATCCTTGAACATTTCCGAGTAGCTTTAACAATAATGGACATATAGACATTCAGGGTAGACAGGCAGTGTCAGACCAGTGGTGGAGTATGTGGCTCCTTCATGGGACCACATTTAGGGTAGACAGGCAGTGTCAGACCAGTGGTGGAGTATGTGGCTCCTTCATGGGACCACATTTAGGGTAGACAGGCAGTGTCAGACCAGTGGTGGAGTATGGGGCTCCTTCATGGGACCACATTTAGGGTAGTCAGGCAGTGTCAGACCAGTGGTGGAGTATGTGGCTCCTGCAGGGGACCACATTTAGGGTAGTCAGGCAGTGTCAGACCAGTGGTGGAGTATGTGGCTCCTTCATGGGACCACATTTAGGGTAGTCAGGCAGTGTCAGACCAGTGGTGGAGTATGTGGCTCCTTCATGGGACCACATTTAGGGTAGTCAGGCAGTGTCAGACCAGTGGTGGAGTATGTGGCTCCTGCAGGGGACCACAGCCTTCCTGAACTATGGGGACTGAACGGTGCATAAAGACTGAAGTAACTGAACCACACTACACTGGATGAAAGAAGGAATAGGGCAAACATGATAACGGACAGGATGAGAAAATCCACAGGAGCCGTGGATGCACAAGAGCCGTGATGAGGATTCGAACCTATGCGATGGGTATTTCAAGACATACACGCTTTAGATAACTAGGCCACGACATGGTAAAAGAATTGCAACGTGAGGTTCAGCAGACCATATCATGGCCTAGTCGTGTAGAGCGTGCGTCTGGGGATTCCCAGCGCATAGGTTCGAATCCTCATCACAGCTCTTGTGGATTTTCTCACTGATATATCCCATTACTGTGATTTGTGTAAGGTACTGGATACTAAAGTGTGATTGATCAAGTAAATAAAAACAACGTTCACATGAAGTAACAGCTGAACGAGAGCACATAATTGGAATCTGGAAACAGATGAGTCGCCGAGATGTCAGAAAACGTCTTCAGTCTAAGAGCCGTAAATAAGTGGAACAGACTAGACAAGGATGTCGTCGAAGACAATTCGAAACGCAGATTTAAATGTAGATAAGATAAGGTGAAGAGTGTGACTGAATTGAACTAATGATGGTCGAAAGGCAGATGCTCGACCTGTCGACCGCCTCGACCAGATGTTGAGAGCAGATGCTCGACCAACAAGCTCAACTAGTCAAGAACAACCAGGTGAGTGTACACACACACACACACACACACACACCACACACACACACACACACACACACACGAAGCTGGAAAAAGTTCAAAGGTATGGCACTAGATTAGTCCCAGAACTAAGAGGCATGAGTTATAAGGAAAGTCTGCGGGAAATGCATCTTACGACACTGTAGGACAGAAGAGTAAGGGGAGACATGATCACAACCTACAAAATCCTCAGGGGAATCGACCGGGTAAACAAGGATAAACTATTCAACACTGTGGGACGCGAACAAGGGGACACAGGTGGAAACTGAGTACCCACATGAGCCACAGAGACGTTAGAAGGAACTTTTTCAGTGTCAGAGTAGTTAACAGATGGAATGCATAAGGCAGTGATGTGGTAGAGGCTGACTCCATACACAGTTTCAAATGTAGATATGATAGAGCCCAGTAGGCTCAGGAATCTGTACACCAGTTGATTGACAGTTGAGAGGCGGGACCAAAGAGCCAAAGCTCAACCCCCGCAAGCACAAATAGGTGAGTACACAGGGGCGACTGGCAGAGTGAACAGCGCTTGACACTCGTAATCTCAGGGTCCTGGTTCGATCCCGGGCGATGGCAGAAACAAGTGGGCACGGTTTCTTTTACCCTGATGCCTCTGTTACCTAGCAGTAAATAGGTACCTGGGAGTTAGACAGCTGTTACGGGCTGCTTCCAGAGTGTGTGGTGTGTGGAGCG
>NC_091215.1:19081821-19124321 GCF_040958095.1 Procambarus clarkii
CGCCGGCCTCGTAGAGCGCACTCCAGACCTTGAACGCCGGCCTGGTAGAGCGCACTCCAGACCTTGAACGCACCAACACAGGAAAATATCCGGTAGTATGTTATTAAATGTTCGTGGAGCAAAAGAAAAATAACAGATTTGTGATTACATATCCCAGCGTAGCATCGTGTGTCGGAACATTAAAGTATGACACGTGCTCGTAAGGACAGGACGTAGCTGACCAAAAGTCACAACCAATATGGGTGTAACTCGTTGCATCGTTCTCTCTCATCAGCAGAATGATCACACGAAGATCCTGAGGTAATCTTACTGACTTAACAGTTTACAAAGACGTGGAAGCTGTAGCATTAAATATAATGAGCACCGCCACGAGATATTTATGTAACTAATGCAGCAAGATCTCGATAATTGAATGTCTTATTGCCATTTATTACTATTGATCACATGCCTCTGTATGATTAACCATGTGTGATTGGGATTTTTAGCATCACGTATTTGGTTCTTGACACACACTGCACAACCCTTCATATAGTCTAGGGTAGCTAGTTCTTGACACACACTGCACTAACCTTCATATAGTCTAGGGTAGCTAGTTCTTGACACACTGCACTACCCTTCATATAGTCTAGGGTAGCTAGTTCTTGACACACTGCACTACCCTTCATATAGTCAAGGGTAGCTAGTTCTTGACACACACTACACCCCCCTTCACATAGTCTAGGGTAGCTAGTTCTTGACACACACTGTACTACCCTTCATATAGTCTAGGGTAGCTAGTTCTTGACACACACTGTACTACCCTTCATATAGTCTAGGGTAGCTAGTTCTTGACACACACTGTACTACCCTTCACATAGTCTAGGGTAGCTAGTTCTTGACACACACTGTACTACCCTTCATATAGTCTAGGGTAGCTAGTTCTTGACACACACTGTACTACCCTTCATATAGTCTAGGGTAGCTAGTTCTTGACACACACTGTACTACCCTTCACATAGTCTAGGGTAGCTAGTTCTTGACACACACTGTACTACCCTTCATATAGTCTAGGGTAGCTAGTTCTTGACACACACTGTACTACCCTTCATATAGTCTAGGGTAGCTAGTTCTTGACACACACTGTACTACCCTTCATATAGTCTAGGGTAGCTAGTTCTTGACACACACTGTACTACCCTTCACATAGTCTAGGGTAGCTAGTTCTTGACACACACTGTACTACCCTTCATATAGTCTAGGGTAGCTAGTTCTTGACACACACTGTACTACCCTTCATATAGTCTAGGGTAGCTAGTTCTTGACACACACTGTACTACCCTTCATATAGTCTAGGGTAGCTAGTTCTTGACACACACTGTACTACCCTTCATATAGTCTAGGGTAGCTAGTTCTTGACACACACTGTACTACCCTTCATATAGTCTAGGGTAGCTAGTTCTTGACACACACTGTACTACCCTTCATATAGTCTAGGGTAGCTAGTTCTTGACACACACTGTACTACCCTTCACATAGTCTAGGGTAGCTAGTTCTTGACACACACTGTACTACCCTTCACATAGTCTAGGGTAGCTAGTTCTTGACACACACTGTACTCCCCTTCATATAGTCTAGGGTAGCTAGTTCTTGACACACACTGTACAACCCTTCACATAGTCTAGGGTAGCTAGTTCTTGACACACACTGTACTCCCCTTCATATAGTCTAGGGCAGCTAGTTCTTGACACACACTACACCCCCCTTCACATAGTCTAGGGTAGCTAGTTCTTGACACACACTGTACTACCCTTCATATAGTCTAGGGTAGCTAGTTCTTGACACACACTGTACTACCCTTCACATAGTCTAGGGTAGCTAGTTCTTGACACACACTGTACTACCCTTCACATAGTCTAGGGTAGCTAGTTCTTGACACACACTGTACTACCCTTCACATAGTCTAGGGTAGCTAGTTCTTGACACACACTGTACTACCCTTCACATAGTCTAGGGTAGCTAGTTCTTGACACACACTGTACTACCCTTCACATAGTCTAGGGTAGCTAGTTCTTGACACACACTGTACTACCCTTCACATAGTCTAGGGTAGCTAGTTCTTGACACACACTGTACTACCCTTCATATAGTCTAGGGTAGCTAGTTCTTGACACACACTGTACTACCCTTCACATAGTCTAGGGCAGCTGAACAAATGCAGATGTACCTAAATTTATTAATAAAAAACCTGGAGTGAACTGTATTATCATGAGAGATATATATTATACATATATTCTAGACTATTAGTTTCTGTATCATGCAGACGATGAGTCTCAATGTGGCTGAAGATATGATGAGCAGACCACACCAGAAGATGAGGAGATGATGACGTCTCGGTCCGTCCTGGACCATTATCAAGTCGTGTGATAGGGAGAGACGATTGACTTGTTAATGAAGATTAAGGCATCCAAGAGGTGGCACGGGCATGAATAGCCCGTAAGCCCCCCACATGGAGAGAGGAAGGAACGGGTCAATAAGGAAAGAGTGACATGAGGCGCAGGTAATGTTGTTGTTTTAGATATAGCTACTCAGAACAAAATGTCCATGTAGCACGGGCTATGGCGAGCCCAGTAAAGGCGCAGGCAAGGTCATTCCTACTAGGAGGTAAGAGGAACGCGAAAGGAAATAATAGGATGAAAGGTACGAATGACATGAGTGTAATAATGGGATGAATGAAGAATTATGTATCAACACTTCATCAATGTATCTTATAATTGCAAATAAATTTTCTTGAGGTTAAACTGTTTGATATACGAGTGACCTTGTAGTGAAGGATGGTATACAAGACCCCACGACCCCCACGACGACCACGTGGGGGTCGTCCTGGAGAAGTTAACAAGTACCCCGTGTTAATATACATTAATACTCTCTTACTATTCTAGTCTACACAATTACAATTGTTCTTGCATTATTTATTTACACAGAAGAATAAGACTGTGAAATAATACATATTGTGGAGATGATCATTAGCATGTATACTTGCTGCCAACCCTGATGTATACATACTCTTCAGGTAATACATATCAGTATATTCTTAGTATGTTGCCTGTATTATTATTTAGGAAATTTCTGTCTAAATTGTATTGTAGTTGTTTGTACATTGCTTTGTAAGAATATTATATTCAGTAAGATTATTCACACTGTTCTATATGTAAGGTTGGTGAGAAAATCCGTGGTGGGCGTTCCCACGCATAGGTTCGAACCCTCATCACGGCTCAAACGGAATTTCTCATTGATACAATCCCATTAGTGTGCTTACTGTGTGTGTGTGTAAAGTTGGTATAGGTCTTGGTGCTCTCCTGACTGACCCTCACAGGTCTTGGGGGTCTCCTGACTGACCCTCACAGGTCTTGGGGGTCTCCTGACTGACCCTCACAGGTCTTGGGGGTCTCCTGACTGACCCTCACAGGTCTTGGTGCTCTCCTGACTGACCCTCACAGGTCTTGGGGGTCTCCTGACTGACCCTCACAGGTCTTGGTGCTCTCCTGACTGACCCTCACAGGTCTTGGGGGTCTCCTGACTGACCCTCACAGGTCTTGGGGGTCTCCTGACTGACCCTCACAGGTCTTGGGGGTCTCCTGACTGACCCTCACAGGTCTTGGGGGTCTCCTGACTGACCCTCACAGGTCTTGGGGGTCTCCTGACTGACCCTCACAGGTCTTGGGGGTCTCCTGACTGACCCTCACAGGTCTTGGGGGTCTCCTGACTGACCCTCACAGGTCTTGGTGCTCTCCTGACTGACCCTCACAGGTCTTGGTGCTCTCCTGACTGACCCTCACAGGTCTTGGGGGTCTCCTGACTGACCCCTCACAGGTCTTGGGGGTCTCCTGACTAACCCTCACAGGTCTTGGGGGTCTCCTGACTGACCCTCACAGGTCTTGGGGGTCTCCTGACTGACCCTCACAGGTCTTGGTGCTCTCCTGACTGACCCTCACAGGTCTTGGTGCTCTCCTGACTGACCCTCACAGGTCTTGGGGGTCTCCTGACTGACCCCTCACAGGTCTTGGGGGTCTCCTGACTGACCCTCACAGGTCTTGGGGGTCTCCTGACTGACCCTCACAGGTCTTGGGGGTCTCCTGACTGACCCTCACAGGTCTTGGGGGTCTCCTGACTGACCCTCACAGGTCTTGGGGGTCTCCTGACTGACCCTCACAGGTCTTGGTGCTCTCCTGACTGACCCTCACAGGTCTTGGTGCTCTCCTGACTGACCCTCACAGGTCTTGGGGGTCGTAGGGAGAGATCTGTTGTCAAGTAGCACCTCAGCCCAGACTAAGTCATTTATGTATAGGGTGTATTTACCTATGGCAAACCTTACTAATTCTTTAAGTGGTGTAGACTGAATTATTGTGTCGAACTATTAACCCATTTTTGCACTATCACTTGTTATCTTTTAACTACTAAGGTCCGGGTCATTACTAGGTCCTATATACTGGACCGGTAAGCATATAATTAGTATATTATATGTCTTGTGTCTGTGTACGTGGCTATTGTATATTGGATGTTGTCATTATTCTGGTGATTTATCGCAGTTATCACCTATGGCTTGGTTATTAATGTTGTGGCACAGTCCTGGGAACTGTGGCTCTGTTGTTAACACCTCAGACGGGGTCACGAGCCTTAATCAACGCGTCCTGACAAGTTTCCACCCGCGTCCCATTGTACCATTACCACCCGCGTCCCATTGTTCCATTACTACCCGCGTCCCATTGTACCATTACTACCCGCGTCCCATTGTTCCATTACTACCCGCGTCCTATTGTACCACTACCACCCGCGTCCCATTGTTCCATTACTACCCGCGTCCCATTGTTCCATTACTACCCGCGTCCCATTGTACCATTACCACCCGCGTCCCATTGTTCCATTACCACCCGCGTCCCATTGTTCCATTACCACCCACGTCCCATTGTTCCATTACCACCCGCGTCCCATTGTTCCATTACTACCCGCGTCCCATTGTACCATTACCACCCGCGTCCCATTGTTCCATTACCACCCACGTCCCATTGTTCCATTACCACCCGCGTCCCATTGTTCCATTACCACCCCCGTCCCATTGTTCCATTACCACCCGCGTCCCATTGTTCCATTACCACCCACGTCCCATTGTTCCATTACCACCCGCGTCCCATTGTTCCATTACTACCCGCGTCCCATTGTACCATTACCACCCGCGTCCCATTGTTCCATTACCACCCACGTCCCATTGTTCCATTACCACCCGCGTCCCATTGTTCCATTACCACCCCCGTTCCATTGTTCCATTACCACCCACGTCCTATTGTACCACTACCACCCGCGTCCCATTGTTCCATTACCACCCGCGTCCCATTGTTCCATTACCACCCCCGTCCCATTGTTCCATTACCACCCCCGTCCCATTGTTCCATTACCACCCGCGTCCCATTGTTCCATTACCACCCGCGTCCCATTGTTCCATTACCACCCGCGTCCCATTGTTCCATTACCACCCCCGTCCCATTGTTCCATTACCACCCGCGTCCCATTGTTCCATTACCACCCCCGTCCCATTGTTCCATTACCACCCGCGTCCCATTGTTCCATTACCACCCCCGTCCCATTGTTCCATTACTACCCCCGTCCCATTGTTCCATTACTACCCCCGTCCCATTGTTCCATTACCACCCGCGGCCCATTGTTCCATTACCACCCGCGGCCCATTGTACCATTACCACCCGCGTCCCATTGTACCATTACCACCCACGTCCCATTGTTCCATTACCACCCGCGGCCCATTGTTCCATTACCACCCGCGTCCCATTGTTCCATTACCACCCGCGTCCCATTGTTCCATTACCACCCACGTCCCATTGTTCCATTACCACCCGCGTCCCATTGTTCCATTACCACCCCCGTCCCATTGTTCCATTACCACCCGCGTCCCATTATTCCATTACCACCCGCGTCCCATTGTTCCAATACCACCCGCATCCCATTGTAACATTACCACCCGCATCCCATTGTACCATTACAACACCCGTCCCATTGTTCCATTACAACACCCGTCCCACTGTACCATTACCACCCGCGTCCCATTGTTCCACTACCACCCGCATCCCATTGTACCATTACAACACTCTTCCCATTGTTCCACTACCACCCGCATCCCATTGTACATCCTATTGTACCATTACAACACACTTCCCATTGTTCCATTACAACACCCTTCCCATTGTTCCACTACCACCCGCATCCCATTGTACCATTACAACACCCGTCCCATTGTTCCACTACCACCCGCATCCCATTGTACATCCCATTGTACCATTACAACACCCTTCCCATTGTTCCATTACAACACCCTTCCCATTGTTCCATTACAACACCCTTCCCATTGTTCCACTACCACCCGCGTCCCATTGTTCCATTACCACCCGCGTCCCATTGTTCCACTACCACCCGTCCCATTGTTCCACTACCACCCGCGTCCCATTGTTCCACTACCACCCGCGGGCAAAACAGTCCGTACCCCGTCCGAGCTATCAATTTTCTTTCGGATATTTATTACATGGTGATCATGTCCTTCCCTCCGTTCACTCCTTGTTCTTATATGCTTTCCAAGTGCTATATTCTCGTTCTGGCTTAGCGCTTTCTCCTCACAATTGCGTTACCATGACGTCTTCCAGCGACGCAAGGTTGAATTCCTGCAGCCATTCCTCGTAACTCTTACCTCTCAGTTCATCTTGTGTTTCATAACACATTCCTTACACCGTGTACATGCCCTCCAGTGTTTTTTTTTTTTTTGGGGGGGGGGGAGGGTATTCCGTGGGAATGAGCCATGGCTCTTGGGTCCCGCCTCTCAACTCTTACTCGACTGGTGTATAAGTTCGGTCTTATTTTTTATTTGTATATTTATATATACAAGAGTTTTTACATTCTTGTTCAGCCACTAGAACGCATAGTGTTTCAGGAAAGTCCTTAATCCTAATAATACCTAACACACACACACACACACACACACACACACTTCTAGGGGGCCTTGTAGCCTGGTGGATAGCGCGCAGGACTCGTAATTCTGTGGCGCGGGTTCGATTCCCGCACGAGGCAGAAACAAATGGGCAAAGTTTCTTTCACCCTAAGTGCCCCTGTTACCTAGCAGTAAATAGGTACCTGTGAGTTAGTCAGCTGTAACGGGCTGCTTCCTGGGGTGTGTGTGTGTGGTGTGGGAAAAAAAAAAGTAGTTAGTAAACAGTTGATTGACAGTTGAGAGGCGGGCCGAAAGAGCAAAGCTCAACCCCCGCAAAAACACAACTAGTAAACACACACACACACACACGCACACGCACACACACACACACACACACACACACAAAGCCTATGCGATGCTTTCTAACTTCAGAATTGCATTTAAATACATGGATGGCGATATACTAAAGAAATTGTTCATGACTTTTGTTAGGCCAAAGCTAGAATATGCAGTTGTTGTGTGGTGCCCATATCTTAAGAAGCACATCAACAAACTGGAAAAGGTGCAAAGACATGCTACGAAGTGGCTCCCAGAACTGAAGGGCAAGAGCTACGAGGAGAGGTTGGAAGCATTAAACATGCCAAAACTAGAAGACAGAGAAAGAGAGGTGATATGATCACTACGTACAAAATAGTAACAGGAATTGATAAAATCGACAGGGAAGGATTCCTGAGACCTGGCACTTCAAGAACAAGAGGTCATAGATTTAAATTAGCTAAACACAGATGCCGAAGAAATATAAGAAAATTCACCTTCGCAAATAGAGTGGTAGACGGTTGGAACAAGTTAAGTGAGAAGGTGGTGGAGGCCAAGACCGTCAGTAGTTTCAAAGCGTTATATGACAAAGAGTGCTGGGAAGACGGGACACCACGAGCGTAGCTCTCATCCTGTAACTACACTTAGGTAATTACACTTAGGTAATTACACTTAGGTAATTACACACACACACACACACAACCCAGCACAAACACTTCCTTGCCGCTGCACAATGCCCACCATATCACCCAAATCCTCCCTCTCTCCTTACCCCAAGTATCCCCTGCTTTCCCAGCCCCTGGTCTTCTTCCTGCCCCAGACAGGCCCAGGCGAGACCTAGACCCTCCATCCCCCACTCCACCTCCCCCCAAACCCCCTGTCAACTACACTGCAGGAGGGCGTGCCCTCTCCCCAAGCAATCCCTGCCCCCTCACCCCCAGGACTTCTTCCTGCCCCAAGCAGGCCTGAGCAAGACCTAAGCCCTCCATCCCCCTTTCTGATCCAGCATGTCAAGGAACCCACAAGAGTGAGAGACAATGATGAACCAGCTAGACTCTACTTGATATTCACCCTGAAAATGAGTCAGAAATAAGGGAAGTCAAAGTTGAAGCCCCCATAGGAATGAGTGGCCACAGTGTACTGACTTGAGTACTTGGTGGAGGTAGGGATAACCTATCCAAGGATGGGATTGGAGGGGAAAAGACTAAATTACCGAAGAGGAAAATATGACGAGATGAGGAACTTCCTAAGGAGAATACCATGGGAAACAGAACTTAGAGACAAGAATGTGCAGGACATGATGGATTTTGTCACCCAGAAGTGCCAGGAAGCTGCAGACAGGTTTATCCTGGTCCAAAAGGAGAAAAACAAAAACAGAAAAACCCATGGTTCAACCAGGAATGTAAGGTAGCGAACCAACTGAGTAAAAGAACATGGAGAAACTGCAGAAATAACAGAACACCAGAGAGCAGGGAGAGATACCAGAGGGCCAGAAATGAGTACCTCAGAGTTAGGAGGGAAGCAGAGACAGTATGAAAATGACATAGCGAGTAAAGCCCAACCAAAGCTGCTCCACAGCCACATCAGGAGGAAAACAGAGGTGAAGGAACAAGTGATGAAATTGAAAAAAGGGGAGAACAGATACACAGAGAATGACAAGGTGTGTGAAGAACACAACAAGAGATTCCAGGAGGTCTTCACAATAGAACAAGGAGAATCCCCTGCATTAAATGAGGAGGAGGCAAACCAAGCAACCTTGGAGGAATTTGACCTCACCAGTGATGAGGTCAAAAGGTGTCTGCTGGAGCTGGATGTGACAAAGGCTGTTGGGCCTGACAGACTCTCACCATGGATACTAAAGGAAGGTGCAGAAGCACTAAGTGTGCCAATCTCTATGGTGTATAACAGGTCACTGGAAACAGGAGACCTACCAGAAAGTTGGAAGACAGCTAACGTAGTCCCAATATACAAGAAGGGTGACAGGCAAGAGGCACTGAACTACAAGCCAGTTTCCCTAACTTGTATACCATGCAAGGTGATGGGGAAGATCGTGAGGAAAAGGCTCGTAGAGCATCTGGAGGGAAATAACTTTGTAACACACCACCAACATGGGTTCAGAGATGGTAAATCGTGCCTCACAGGTTTAATAGAATTCTATGACCAGGCAACAAAAATTAGGCGGGAAAGAGAAGGGTGGGACGACTGATTTTCCTGGAATGCCAGAAAGCTTTAGACACAGTACCCCATAAAAAGCTGTTAAAAAAGATGGAGCAACAGGCAGGAGTTTGCGGGGAGGTGTTCCAGTGGATAAGGGAGTACTTAAGCAACAGGAAACAGCGAGTAACGGTGAGGAGAGAGACATCGGAGTGGCGAGATGTCACCAGCGGAGTTTCACAGGGCTCAGTACTTGGACCCATCCTGTTTCTAATATATGTAAACGATCTTCCGGAGGGTATAGACTCGTTCCTCTCAATGTTTGCTGATGATGCAAAAATTATGAGAAGAATCAAGACAGATGAAGATAGAGACTACAGGATGACCTGGACAAACTGGAGGAATGGTCTAGAAAATGACTGCTAAAGTTCAACTCAGAAAAGTGTAAGGTAATGAAATTAGGCGAAGGAATCAGGAGGCTGAACTCAAGGTACCATCTGGGAGGTGAAATCCTGCAAGAGTCAAATAGAGAGAAAGATCTGGGAATTGATATCACACCGAACCTGTCCCCAGAGGCCCACATCAAAAGGATATCATTAGCGGCATATGCTAGACTGGCCAACATAAGATCTGCCTTTAGAAACTTGTGTAAGGAATCGTTCAGGACCCTGTATACCACTTATGTCAGACCAATACTGGAATATGCAGCTCCAGCCTGAAGACTTACCTAGTTAAACACAAGACAAAGTTAGAGAAGATACAGCGGTATGCCACCAGGCTCGTCCCGGAACTGAGAGGTATGAGTTACGAGGAAAGGCTAAAGGAGCTGAACCTCACGTCCCTAGAAAACAGGAGTAGGGGGAGACATGATAACCACCTACAAAATTCTCAGGGGAATTGACAGGGTGGACAAAGACAAACTCATCAGCACGGGTGGGACACGAACAACAGGACACAGGTGGAAACTTAGTACCCAGATGAGCCACAGAGACGTTAGAAAGAGTTTTTTCAGTGTCATAGTTAATAAATGGAATGCACTAAGCAGTGATGTGGTGGAGGCTGACTCCATACACATTTTTAAATGTAGATATGATAGAGCCCAGTAGGCTCAGGAATCTGTACACCAGTTGATTGACAGTTGAGAGGCGGGAACAAAGAGCCAGAGCTCAACCCCTGCAAGCACAAGTACACACACACACACACACACACACACACACACACACACACACACACACACACACACTAAATACTAAAACTTGGACACACATACACTTGGATACTAAAGGAAGGAGCAGAAGAACTGTGTCTGCCACTCTCCATAGTGTATAACAAATCACTGGCAACAGGGACTCTGCCAGATATTTGGAAAGCAGCTAACGTAGTCCCGATATACAAGAAAGGGGATAGACAGGAGGCACTGAACTATAGGCCAGAGTCCCTAACCTGCATACCATGCAAGCTGATGGAGAAGATTGTGCGAAGAAAGCTAGTGGAACATCTGGAGTGAAGGAACTTTGTAACACAGCATCAACATGGGTTCAGGGATGGCAAGTCCTGACTCACAGGAAATACTTGAATTCTACGACCAGGCAATAAAAATCAGCCAAGAAAGAGAAGGGTGGGCAGACTGCATATTTCTGGATTGCCAGAAAGCCTTTGATACAGTACCACACAAGAGGCTAGTGAAACAGCTGGAGATGCTGGCTGGAGTGAAAGGGAAGGTACTCCGGTGGATAAAGGAGTACCTAAGCAACAGGAGACAACGAGTCAATGTGAGGGGTGAAGTCTCAGATTGGCGAGTCGTAACAAGTGGAGTCCCACAAGGGTCAGTCCTTGGACCTATACTGTTTCTGATATATGTAAATGATCTCCCAGAGGGTATAGACTCGATTCTCTCAATGTTTGCTGATGATACAAAAATTATGAGGATTGAACCAGAGGATGATAGTAGGAGGCTACAAGATGACCTAGAAGACTGAATGAATGGTCCACCAAATGGCTGCTAAAGTTCAACCCGAGTAAATGCAAAGTTATGAAACTAGGAGGTGGAAACAGGAGGCCAAACACAGGATACAGAATAGGAGATGAAGTACTTAATGAAACGGACAGAGAGAAAGATCTAGGAGTTGATATCACACCAAACCTGTCTCCTGAAGCCCACATAAAGAGAATAACGTCAGCGGCATATGCGAGGCTGGCTAACATCAGAACAGCCTTCAGGAACCTGTGTAAGAAATCGTTCAGAATCTTGTACACCACATATGTAAGACCAATCCTGGAGTATGCGGCTCCAGCATGGAGCCCGTACCTTGTCAAGCACAAGACGAAGCTGGAAAAAGTTCAAAGATATGCCACAAGACTAGTCCCAGAACTAAGAGGCATGAGTTACGAGGAAAGGCTGCGGGAAATACACCTTACGACACTGGAAGACAGAAGAGTAAGGGGAGACATGATCATTACCTACAAAATCCTCAGGGGAATCGACCGGGTAGACAAGGATAAACTATTAAACACTGGTGGTACGCGAACAAGGGGACACATGTGGAAACTGAATACCCACATGAGCCACAGGGAAGTTAGAAAGAACTTTTTCAGTGTCAGAGTAGTTAGTAAATGGAATGCATTAGGCAGTGATGTGGTGGAGGCTGACTCCATACACAGTTTTAAATCTAGATATGATAGAGCCCAGTAGGCTCAGGAATCTGTACACCAGTTGATTGACGGTTGAGAGGTGGGACCAAAGAGCCGAAGCTCAACTCTCGCAAGCACAAATAGGTGAGTACACGCACACACACATACCCAAGAAGCAGCTCGTAGCAGCTGTTTAACTCCCAGGTACCTATTTACTGCTAGGTAAACAGGAGCATCAAGCTGAAAGAAACTCTACCCATTTGTTTCCGCCTCCACCGGAGATCGAACCCGGACCCTTAGGACTACGAATCCCGAGCGCTGTCCTCTCACCCGTCAGGCTGCTCTTATCTGCATTTACAACCGTGTATAAAGTCTGTCTCGGCAACTTCTTTTTAAAAAAATCTTTATAACGCCTGTGTGGCTCACTTGGGTTCATAGTTAGCACCCGTGTCCCCTTGTTAGTGTACCACCCGCACCCTTGTGCCCTTGTTAGTGCAACACCAGCACCCGTGTGCCATTGTTAGTGCACCACCAGCACCCTTGTGCCCTTGTTAGTGCACCACCAGCACCCTTGTGCCCTTGTTAGTGCACCACCAGCACCCGTGTGCCCTTGTTAGTGTACCACCAGCACCCTTGTGCCCTTGTTAGTGTACCACCTGCACCCTTGTGCCCTTGTTAGTGCACCACCAGCACCCGTGTGCCCTTGTTAGTGTACCACCAGCACCCGTGTGCCCTTGTTAGTGCACCACCAGCACCCGTGTGCCCTTGTTAGTGTACCACCAGCACCCGTGTGCCCTTGTTAGTGTACCACCAGCACCCTTGTGCCCTTGTTAGTGTACCACCTGCACCCGTGTGCCCTTGTTAGTGTACCACCAGCACCCGTGTGCCCTTGTTAGTGTACCACCTGTGGGGGAACAGTCTGTCCTTGTGTTCCCAGTGTGCGTGCGCGTGTATGTGTGCTCCCAAGACACACACACACCATGTCTGCGTGAGTAATAACTTGAGCAGGACCTCAGCCTACACCAATAACAACTGGAGAGCAACAACAAGGCTGGGAATCAATATGGAGCAGCAGCAGCACGAGGGAAAGGGAACTGCCAGGGGGAAAGCGCCAAGCCATTACGACTATATAGCACTGGGAAGAGGTCAGGATGAGGATTTGGGACGGGACGGAGGGGGGGGGGGGTGCAGGTATTCACCAAGTGGTGGGGTGGGGGGGGGCTGCAGGTATTCACCTAGTGGGTGGTTGGGTGGGTGGGGGGGGCTGCAGGTATTCACCTAGTGGGTGGTTGGGTGGGTGGGGGGGGCTGCAGGTATTCACCTAGTGGGTGGTTGGGTGGGTGGGGGGGGGGGCTGCAGGTATTCACCTAGTGGGTGGTTGGGTGGGTGGGGGGGCTGCAGGTATTCACCTAGTGGGTGGTTGGGTGGGTGGGGGGGGGCTGCAGGTATTCACCTAGTGGGTGGTTGGGTGGGTAGGGGGGGGCTGCAGGTATTCACCAAGTGGTGGGGTGGGGGGGGCTGCAGGTATTCACCTAGTGGGTGGTTGGGTGGGTGGGGGGGGGCTGCAGGTATTCACCTAGTGGGTGGTTGGGTGGGTGGGGGGGGGCTGCAGGTATTCACCTAGTGGGTGGTTGGGTGGGTGGGGGGGGGGCTGCAGGTATTCACCTAGTGGGTGGTTGGGTGGGTAAGGGGGGGCTGCAGGTATTCACCTAGTGGGTGGTTGGGTGGGTGGGGGGGGCTGCAGGTATTCACCTAGTGGGTGGTTGGGTGGGTGGGGGGGGGGCTGCAGGTATTCACCTAGTGGGTGGTTGGGTGGGTGGGGGGGGGCTGCAGGTATTCACCTAGTGGGTGGTTGGGTGGGTGGGGGGGGCTGCAGGTATTCACCTAGTGGGTGGTTGGGTGGGTGGGGGGGGGGCTGCAGGTATTCACCTAGTGGGTGGTTGGGTGGGTGGGGGGGGCTGCAGGTATTCACCTAGTGGGTGGTTGGGTGGGTGGGGGGGGGGCTGCAGGTATTCACCTAGTGGGTGGTTGGGTGGGTGGGGGGGGCTGCAGGTATTCACCTAGTGGGTGGTTGGGTGGGTGGGGGGGGCTGCAGGTATTCACCTAGTGGGTGGTTGGGTGGGTAAGGGGGGGCTGCAGGTATTCACCAAGTGGGTGGTTGGGTGGGTGGGGGGGGGCTGCAGGTATTCACCTAGTGGGTGGTTGGGTGGGTGGGTGGGGGCTGGAGGTATTCACCAAGTGGGGGGTGGGGGGGGGGCTGGAGGTATTCACCAAGTGGGGGGTGGGGGGGGGGGCTGGAGGTATTCACCAAGTGGGGGGTGGGGGGGGGGCTGGAGGTATTCACCAAGACCAAGGGCCCCAGAGCGGCCTCACAGCAAGGCACGACACCAACTCTCCTCCACACAAATAATTTCCAATTTTTTAAAGATGATGAAGTGAGAGATTCTGAGTACGAGCGCCCGGCACGGTAGCTCGGTCAGGGCCGGCCCGAGGTAGTCCTTGACTGTGGCACAGTGGCTGGTCAGTAAGGGCCAGCCCGAGGTAGTCCTTGACTGTGGCACAGTGGCTGGTCAGTAAGGGCCGGCCCGAGGTAGTCCTTGACTGTGGCACAGTGGCTGGTCAGTAAGGGCCAGCCCGAGGTAGTCCTTGACTGTGGCACAGTGGCTGGTCAGTAAGGGCCAGCCCGAGGTAGTCCTTGACTGTGGCACAGTGGCTGGTCAGTAAGGGCCGGCCCGAGGTAGTCCTTGACTGTGGCACAGTGGCTGGTCAGTAAGGGCCGGCCCGAGGTAGTCCTTGACTGTGGCACAGTGGCTGGTCAGTAAGGGCCGGCCCGAGGTAGTCCTTGACTGTGGCACAGTGGCTGGTCAGTAAGGGCCGGCCCGAGGTAGTCCTTGACTGTGGCACAGTGGCTGGTCAGTAAGGGCCGGCCCGAGGTAGTCCTTGACTGTGGCACAGTGGCTGGTCAGTAAGGGCCGGCCCGAGGTAGTCCTTGACTGAGGCACAGTGGCTGGTCAGTAAGGGCCGGCCCGAGGTAGTCCTTGACTGTGACACAGTCGCTGGTCAGTAAGGGCCAGCCCGAGGTAGTCCTTGACTGAGGCACAGTGGCTGGTCAGTAAGGGCCGGCCCGAGGTAGTCCTTGACTGAGGCACAGTGGCTGGTCAGTAAGGGCCAGCCCGAGGTAGTCCTTGACTGAGGCACAGTGGCTGGTCAGTAAGGGCCGGCCCGAGGTAGTCCTTGACTGTGGCACAGTGGCTGGTCAGTAAGGGCCGGCCCGAGGTAGTCCTTGACTGTGACACAGTGGCTGGTCAGTAAGGGCCAGCCCGAGGTAGTCCTTGACTGTGACACAGTGGCTGGTCAGTAAGGGCCAGCCCGAGGTAGTCCTTGACTGTGGCACAGTGGCTGGTCAGTAAGGGCCAGCCCGAGGTAGTCCTTGACTGTGACACAGTCGCTGGTCAGTAAGGGCCAGCCCGAGGTAGTCCTTGACTGAGGCACAGTGGCTGGTCAGTAAGGGCCGGCCCGAGGTAGTCCTTGACTGAGGCACAGTGGCTGGTCAGTAAGGGCCAGCCCGAGGTAGTCCTTGACTGAGGCACAGTCGCTGGTCAGTAAGGGCCGGCCCGAGGTAGTCCTTGACTGAGGCACAGTGGCTGGTCGCGTAATACAAACTGTGTTCATATCTGAACAAAATGCACCATCGTGCCATCAGATGAATGGGACTAAAAGCGGTGTTAGCGCAGCATCTGCCACGGACGACTCCAGTAAAAAAGTTGTAAAAATAATGGTAGGTTTTAATGGTATGGAAAGTGCCCATTAAGCGACCTGATTCTGTTTCAGACGAGCCGTCAACTGTGTTGACTGTCCTGTCTTTACCAGCGTGTGGTAGGGCTTATAAGAGTGGTGGACGGATACAGCACTCTTGCCCACCAGCACTCCAATCTTGCCCACCAGCACTCCAATCTTGCCCATCAACCCTCCAATCTTGCCCACCAACCCTCCAATCTTGCCCACCAACCCTCCAATCTTGCCCACCAACCCTCCAATCTTGCCCACCAACCCTCCAATCTTGCCCACCAGCACTCCCAATCTTGCCCACCAACCCTCCAATCCTACCCACCAACCCTCCAATCTTGCCCATCAACCCTCCAGTCTTGCCCACCAACCCTCCAATCTCGCCCACCAACCCTCCAATCTTGCCCACAGGTTTTGTACCTGCTTTCTATTCATTTACGAGTTGCGAGTGGTTGGGCATCGTTCCTTCACTGGGTCTCACTCTCCCAGCTCCAACCCATCCTCCGACTTGACAATACGGTTTAATACTATGTGTAATAAGTACATTTCCTGACTGTCATACATAGTACATAATTGCACTTATGGGGCTGTTACATTTACCTCCCCATTTATTCTCCTCGTACTCAGAATTTTTGGTTGAAGTTTTCAAGTTCAATTCGCTATACACTAGTTTTAAATATCAGGAATTTCGTTTTCAGTTTTATTAAACAATAGAGATTTTATATAAAATTTGAAAATATACTGAGTTACTTTACAATTTATTGTAACATTTTTGTTTTTTATTTTATTTTATACAAATGTAATATCATTATATCTATAGGTTAAGTACTAATTGTAATAAAGAAACAATAAAATGCTTATCTTCAAACACTAAGAAGGTTAGGTTAGGTCGTGGTTTTCTATTCAGCTTTTCAGGTAAAACTCAAATATTCACAATATATTTGACAGTACGATTTAATACTAAGTGAACATAAGTACAATTCCTGACTGTTAGGAATAGTACATAATTACACTTACCTGTGCTGTTACATTTACCTCCCCATTTTTGTTGGACGGGTTGCCCAGCTCCTATCCTTCCCTCGTATCCCTAACATGTAACACAGGCACACTAGCCTAGCGCTTTCTCCTCATAACGACAGGAGGCCTGGTCGACGACCGGGCCGCGGGGACGCTAAGCCCCGGAAGCACCTCAAGGTAACATCGTTTTCTTCCTCACTGTGCCCCGTACCCGACGCCCACCCCGGCCTACCCTAGGCCAGGGGCACCTGCTGCTATACGTCCCTGTACCTGTGTGACCTTAGAGGAAGCAACCAGAATAGTGTGTGTTGGTCTGCTTGTAATTACCTGGGCTAGACTAGAGGCTTAGAGAAGAGCCACACCTGCACGTCTCCAGCACTTCTCTAACCTCACGCTCAACTATTGTTTAACGCTACTAATAGGTCGTTAGACTTCAGTTCAGAAAGATAGCTTGTATCAAGTAAGAATCAAGTAATCGCGTGGGAGGTGCGCGCGCTACGCCATGCTCTCAATAGTCCTCAGCGTGGGTGATGCTTAAGTCATTAAGTACCTGAGTTAGGCTTAGGGCTCGGTAGCGCGTGACGCTGTGTGTGTTTGTTCACCATAAGTTATACATGAGTAAACTGGGGCCAGATTCGTGAAGCAGTTACGCAAGCACTTACGAACCTGCCCATCTTTTCTCAATCTTTGGCGGCTTTGTTTACAATTCTTAAACAGTTAATGAGCTCCGAAGCACCAAGAGGCTGTTTATAACAATAACAACAGTTGATTGGAAAGTTTCATGCTTGTAAACTGTTTAATAAATGTAACCAAAGCCGTCAAAAATTGAGGAAAGATGTACACGTTCGTAAGTACTTGCGTAACTGCTTCGTGAATCTGCCCCCTGGTGCGGAACCATAGAAAATAACATAATTTACAATTACAGCTGTGAGAATTATAGTCAAAACACACATGAAAATTAGAATGACGGGTAGACACTCTGAAGGGTGACTTAAGGAGACCTGCAGACCCAGCAGCCTAGACATCTCTAAAGCAGAAACGAAACTACGGTCACTTGAAGTGTTGTGAAGGAAGACACGGTCACTTGAAGTGTTGTGAAGGAAGACACGGTCACTTGAAGTGTTGTGAAGGAAGACACGGTCACTTGTAGTGTTGTGAAGGAAGACACGGTCACTTGTAGTGTTGTGAAGGAAGACACGGTCACTTGTAGTGTTGTGAAGGAAGACACGGTCACTTGAAGTGTTGTGAAGGAAGACACGGTCACTTGAAGTGTTGTGAAGGAAGACACGGTCACTTGTAGTGTTGTGAAGGAAGACACGGTCACTTGTAGTGTTGTGAAGGAAGACACGGTCACTTGAAGTGTTGTGAAGGAAGACACGGTCACTTGAAGTGTTGTGAAGGAAGACACGGTCACTTGTAGTGTTGTGAAGGAAGACACGGTCACTTGTAGTGTTGTGAAGGAAGACACGGTCACTTGTAGTGTTGTGAAGGAAGACACGGTCACTTGAAGTGTTGTGAAGGAAGACACGGTCACTTGAAGTGTTGTGAAGGAAGACACGGTCACTTGAAGTAGTAGTTATGGTGTCTAAGGAGGAACACTCCCATACGTCTTGCGAACGTGACTGGTGGTTCACAGCACTCAAGTGCTACATCCGGGCTATATCCCCCCGTCATCAACTTAAGAGTGCACAATACAAAAAAATACATCAATCTTGTAACAATTTCTGTGGTCTGTGTGTTGTTACTTCCGTAATGCTGAATATATTACTATGTGTTATAACACTATTAATAACGGTACCTCCTCCGTGCCACGCACACGCAGGGATATTTACTAATACATTATAACATATAAGTAATGGTTCGTGTCCACGAGAAGAATTTCCATCGGTCATTTTCTCGAAGACAGAAGTGAGTGGCAGCGTGGCTACACGTTCATCACTACCACTATAGCCACGTCCTCCATGGAATGATTGGGTAAACCCAGCTCATTTACACACACACACACACACACAGGGGTCTCGCGGCTGAGTGGACAACGCTCAGGAGTCGTAGTCCAAAGGGGCCCGGGTTCGATCCCCGGCGGAGGCGGAAAATATGGGCAGAGTTTCATTCACCCTGATGCACCTGTTCACCTAGCAGTAAATAGGTACGTGGGAGTTAGACAGCTGTTACGGGCTGCTTCCTGGGGATGTGTATCATTGCCGTGTTGCTTAATATATACAAGTATTACTTCCCCACGACCCGAGCCAATATATTATCTTCCTCAGCTACGTGACCAGTGAAGGAAGGTGCCCTGGAAGGTGCAAGCGGAGTGTTATATAAATCATAAGTCTATGTCAGCCGCGCCCTCACACACGACTACAGTTGGAAGCAAGTTGATGAGGAACTCAGCAGTTTAAGTCATTAGTGGATACTAATGGATATGCTCAGGCAATCATTACAAGGAAGGTGAACCGGCAAGCATCCTCGGACTAAGGAGACAACAGTACATAATTACCGGTCCTCGCTATTACAATATTCTACAGGAAGTTCTCCACGGCCCACAACACGGAAGAGAGGCTCCTCAACAACATTACTGAGAGAAATGTGACTCCTACCGACACCAACCACAAGACTATATTAATAATATATCATAAAAGGAAGAAGACTGCCAGTGTACTCATGAAAAACTTTACTGATACAAAAAAAGAGAACTTGAAAGAGACGAATGTTGTCTATGCCTTCACCTGTCCACTAGGGAACTGTCAACTCTGATGAGCTGAATGTATAAGCAACACATGAATATGCCATTCAAAGCGCCTAACAATGCACAAACAGCAAGGCCCTATCAATGAACATATAGTCTACACATAACCAGAATCATCACAAGAGATATTCTGACAACAAAATAATTGTCAAATAAAGCGACTATAGTAGACTTGATGTTGGTGAGGCATTATACGCACGTAAACCAAGACATATATCAGCCAGCCAACACTAATGGACACTGTGGCATCTTTGAGAACATAGTGAAACACCCTATACTGTCCAGCCCTCGAGGAAACAGGAGACTGGTAAGCCACTGGTGCACACGTGAGGTGATTCACCTTCACCTTATCCCTGGCTATATATCCGGCAGCACAAACACTTGTAACTATTCCAACTCTGCCTTTGATAATGTTGACAAGGTCAACAAAATGAACTTTGGAGAGATAATTGTTCAACTTCCTTCTCAAGTGAAGAAAACTTGTTCGAGAAGTGCTCGAACATCATCAGTTGAGTCGTGTGTAAACCAATCGGTGGAATGGGTGCACGGAATGAACTTTGGCCTTTGTTTAGGAAAATGGGCTGATAGAGGTAGCAGTGATTAATAATTTCCCACCAAACAATAGAAGGCCTATTAAAGAATACAACTGATACAATGAGAACTGTCTAAAGGTAATGAAAAAAGCAGCCACAGAAGCAAAGAGAAACAAAAGCTAAAATCCTAATAAAGGAGGACTTTAACCACAGAGAAATAGATTAGATAAATATGAATCCCCACGGGTGATGAGACATGGAGAGCAAAACTGGTGGACATGGCAAACACTTTTTGAAGCACATTGTCACAGTACCAAGAAGAGTGAGAGGAGATGATCCACCAGCAACACTAGACCTGTGGTTTTCCTAAAAGGAAGCCGGTGTCAAATGCCTGTAGGAGCTAGCAACCACTGTATTGTCACGCTTCAATAAACAGTGAAGCTGAAGGAATTGTTACTTAAAAAAAAAGTTGAGAAAGAACGAAGCTTACAGACATGGGGACTACTACAGGATTTGAGACTTTCTGCAGGAAATCCAATGAGAAAGAGAAATGGAAGAAAGGACAGCAAATGAGATGATGGAATTAATTACTGGGGAATGTGCCGATACAACGGAACAGTTCATACTGATCAGGAAGGAGATGAAGAAAGTAAACCCTGGTTCAATAAGCGTTCAACAAAAAAGACTGGAAAAAGTGCAGAAAAGAAGAAACAAAACAAAAGAAGGTCACTAAAGACAACCAGATATGAATGCGCCAGAGTTAGGAGGGAGGCTGAGAGGCAATTTGAAAATGACTTTGCTGCAAATGCTAAGGAACAACTAAAGCTGTTCAATAGCCATACAAGGGGGGAAATGACAGCAAGAGATCATGTACTCAGATTGGGGAAACAATGGGGAGGTCTCACAGAAAATGAAAATGAGGTATGTGAGGAAGTCAATGAAAGATTTCATTTCTTTACATTAGCGTGGAGATAAGGGCTGCAAGATGAAAGGCTGAAGGAAATACTGGATGGCATTGTAGTCACTGTAGCAACAGTGAAAAATCCTAGGGGAACTGGATTACACACACACACATACACACACACACACACACACACACACACACACACACACACACACACACACACACACACACACTAAACACACACACTAAACACACACACACATATAAATACATAATATATTTTACGACTATTATCTTAAGGTGATGTCAAGCTAGAGCAGACTACAAGTCCTTCGTCAAGGAAATTTATACTAAATACTTATAAGCACGTAAATGACACTTTCCTAAAAAACACTTGAGAGAGAAGTGTCATCGAGTTATTGCAACTTATGAGCTACATGTAGCACTCTGATATTAGTCTAGAGCAGCGTTGTTCAACCACTGTTCCGCCTCACACCAAGGCAACTAGTTCTGCAGGCGATACTAATTCTAATTACATGCAAATATATTTTTCAATGCGTTTCTCTCACTTATCAAGAGAGTGAGACAAATCTCAAATCGCCAGTATCAAGAGCAAAGACAGAAATCATCTCCTTTCAGTTGATAATAAAATGTGTGTTTGTGTTTATCTAAAGTTCGACCTACAATTATTTCAAGAGTCCAAAGGTTGAAAACACTGGTCTAGCCTCTGTTCTTCAAGTGATGGTTCCTGCAATTTCAGCTGGAGACAAAGGTGAGGGGTTTGACTGCGGTATGACTGACATGGTATGACTGACATGGTATGACTGACATGGTATGACTGACATGGTATGACTGACATTGTATGACTGACATGGTATGACTGACATGGTATGACTGACATGGTATGACTGACATGGTATGACTGACATGGTATGACTGACATGGTATGACTGACATGGTATGACTGACATGGCATGACTGACATGGTATGACTTGCCACATGTTGCACTTTACATATCCCATAAACTTTCTGGTCTTTGTAACATCACTTTCCCTTTATCTCTTGTTTTCCTTCTGTACTCGTACATTATGATAATGTTTACGGACTCGTCACGTGAAATTGCCAGAGCATTAAAGTGAGCCCTGATGGTGTCCTTCCATGTGCTGATCCCAGTCCATCCTCCTCTTTTGGTAGTACTTATAGTAACGATGAGGACCATAGTTTTTGTTTTTATTATTTTCTACCACAGACGTGGCCACACATTTACAATGCTAACCAGCATATATACATTTTCTTCTGTCCTCTATGGACAGGGTGAGAGATGTGTTAAACATATAGTTCAAGGGTTTATTGAACACTCAACCACAGAAGGTGAGTCGGTGCTTTTAAAATGCTAAGCTAACCTACATACGTAAATACATAGATACACAGATTTACGTACGCCCTACATAAAGTGTTAGATGTGTCTTTTACATAGTGTCATTAATGTACATTCACAAAGGTGAAATGTAATTCTGATCAGCTTCCATATATACTTTATACCCATACATATACATACACACACACACATATACATACTATACATACATATATACACACACACACATGCATTCACATACATTTGTCTCATTTACTCTGGCAGGGTGAGGTAGCTGATAAAGAAACTAGTGTGCAATTAAGCACTTAATCACTGAAGGTGATGAAGGTGCTTTTACAAGCTCAGGTTATATAGTTACATCACATACATACATTGTATGATTGATATATTACATGGTCAATCTTGGATACAAGTCCAATATATCATCAAGTGTTCCAGTACTCATAGTAACTACAGAGTTCAGCATACCTTAGCCCAGGAGGGCGAAAGTCAGTCAGTATGGGACATTCTACAATATAATGTTCAAGAGAGTGCATGTTTTCTCTTTCCCAAAGTTGACACATTGTGTACTCGACATTTGGGTTTTGAGAAAGCTACCAGATACGTCTATATCCCAGGCGTATTCTGGCCACTATAACATCACATTGCCGGGTTCTTGTTCTATTAGTCCCATATGTGAATGTCTCTTCACGATATCTATCATAATATTTAATGCTACAACTTTCAGGTCTTTGAGAATTTGTTAGGTCGGTGAGATTTTCATTAGATATTTGTTTAAATATTCTCTTTGTCACTGCTAATGAAACACCCATATCAATTTCTACCACTGGTTTTCTGCAAGCTGACTTAGCAAGCATATCAACAGTGTCATGCCTTGAGATGCCAACATGTGATGGTATCCATAGGAATTTAATCTCAAATCTGTTTTCTTTGGCAGCTAAAACATTCATTCGAATATCACTGACTATTTTCTGGGTGTCACTACTATGTGCGTTCAATGCCAGGAGTGCACTCTGCGAGTCACAGTATATAAGTCCACTGCCTTTGTCTTTTAAAAATTCAGTGGCAAGATATATGCCTGCAAGTTCGGTTTGAGTTGTACTTGCCCAGTCATTGACGCGCTTCATTGCTGTATGTACAAGAGAAGATTGTTCAAATATGTTACATGCACATCCGGTACATCGTCCACCTTCTTCTACAGAGCCGTCGGTATAGCACTGATACACATCGTTTCCCATACTCTGAGTACTTTCAGTGATGCTTTTCAGTGTTAACTGTTTTAATAATGTAGTGTGCACACTATCTTTCTTGGGCGCATTTACAAAATCAACTGATAGATCCCAGTTATCCCATGGAGTAATTGGCTGATTAATCATTAGTCGAGTTGGGTACATATTTAATATTTTGATGGAGTTGGCAACCTTGTAGAACCAATATACATAATCAGATTTCGTTCTTCTATAGACCTCAGGTGAGTGCAGCATATTAGAAAGTTTAGCTTGATAGTGTGTATACCGACGAGTAATGAAATTAGAAAGTAGAAATCTGAAATATTGAGTTGGACAAACCACAAACTATTTTTCACTAGTGTTGCTTTGACAAACTAAACTAATCTAACCTAACCTCCCTAAGCCTAATACAAGATATATGAGGTATAATATAGTACATGAGTGTGCTATACTAGGCCAAGGAATATTTAAGTTTGTTTTTTAGCTTCATTTAAAAAGAATTCCTTACTAGTGAGTATACTACTATGTAAAAGCTAAGAACACACCAATGTGTGACTATTGACGACCGTCACAACAGGTACTATATGAAGAGGAGGACGATGGGTTGACTGAGCCACATTAATATGCCTCCGACACCATCTGCTGATATACATCTCTGGACGTGAACTGCCTCTGTTCTCCACAGGGACTCCTACCTGGTCTACGCTGAGCTGTTTTGGTGGGAAGTTGTACTGGGATTGTACTGGTGATTATAGTATTCATGCAGAAAGCAGGAGTGGCATGTTACTAGCTGGTGTAGAGAAGGCGACGACTAACAGTCAGCAACAGGTGTCCTTACCCTTAACATCACCGTTGTTGTCTCCAACAGAGCTGTAATATCAAAGTTAGGCCAGACGAGCACTACCACAAGAGTGCATAGTTCAGAGGCTCTTCCTTGTATCATCTCACATTAACGCCGTACATCGTCCCAAGCCTCACACTTCCAACAACACCAGCGACAAGTATAATTCACGGCCGCTCTTGTCAAGTCACAACAATAAAAGCCAGAGTTGTGCCATCACGTCAGATGAGTAACGGGCGACGTGACCTTGAACCATCAGCATGGCAGGCAGGCGTGTCGAGGCGGCGCGGCCTGCCTGCCTGCCTGCCGGCGTGTCGAGGCGGCGCGGCCTGCCTGCCTGCCTGCCGGCGTGTCGAGGCGGCGCGGCCTGCCTGCCTGCCTGCCGGCGTGTCGAGGCGGCGCGGCCTGCCTGCCTGCCTGCCGGCGTGTCGAGGCGGCGCGGCCTGCCTGCCTGCCTGCCGGCGTGTCGAGGCGGCGCGGCCGGCCTGCCTGCCTGCCGGCGTGTCGAGGCGGCGCGGCCGGCCTGCCTGCCTGCCGGCGTGTCGAGGCGGCGCGGCCGGCCTGCCTGCCTGCCGGCGTGTCGAGGCGGCGCGGCCGGCCTGCCTGCCTGCCGGCGTGTCGAGGCGGCGCGGCCGGCCTGCCTGCCTGCCGGCGTGTCGAGGCGGCGCGGCCGGCCTGCCTGCCTGCCGGCGTGTCGAGGCGGCGCGGCCGGCCTGCCTGCCTGCCGGCGTGTCGAGGCGGCGCGGCCGGCCTGCCTGCCTGCCGGCGTGTCGAGGCGGCGCGGCCGGCCTGCCTGCCTGCCGGCGTGTCGAGGCGGCGCGGCCGGCCTGCCGGCGTGTCGAGGCGGCGCGGCCGGCCTGCCGGCGTGTCGAGGCGGCGCGGCCTGCCTGCCGGCGTGTCGAGGCGGCGCGGCCTGCCTGCCGGCGTGTCGAGGCGGCGCGGCCTGCCTGCCGGCGTGTCGAGGCGGCGCGGCCTGCCTGCCGGCGTGTCGAGGCGGCGCGGCCTGCCTGCCGGCGTGTCGAGGCGGCGCGGCCTGCCTGCCGGCGTGTCGAGGCGGCGCGGCCTGCCTGCCGGCGTGTCGAGGCGGCGCGGCCTGCCTGCCGGCGTGTCGAGGCGGCGCGGCCTGCCTGCCGGCGTGTCGAGGCGGCGCGGCCTGCCTGCCGGCGTGTCGAGGCGGCGCGGCCTGCCTGCCGGCGTGTCGAGGCGGCGCGGCCTGCCTGCCGGCGTGTCGAGGCGGCGCGGCCTGCCTGCCGGCGTGTCGAGGCGGCGCGGCCTGCCTGCCGGCGTGTCGAGGCGGCGCGGCCTGCCTGCCGGCGTGTCGAGGCGGCGCGGCCTGCCTGCCGGCGTGTCGAGGCGGCGCGGCCTGCCTGCCGGCGTGTCGAGGCGGCGCGGCCTGCCTGCCGGCGTGTCGAGGCGGCGCGGCCTGCCTGCCGGCGTGTCGAGGCGGCGCGGCCTGCCTGCCGGCGTGTCGAGGCGGCGCGGCCTGCCTGCCGGCGTGTCGAGGCGGCGCGGCCTGCCTGCCGGCGTGTCGAGGCGGCGCGGCCTGCCTGCCGGCGTGTCGAGGCGGCGCGGCCTGCCTGCCGGCGTGTCGAGGCGGCGCGGCCTGCCTGCCGGCGTGTCGAGGCGGCGCGGCCTGCCTGCCGGCGTGTCGAGGCGGCGCGGCCTGCCTGCCGGCGTGTCGAGGCGGCGCGGCCTGCCTGCCGGCGTGTCGAGGCGGCGCGGCCTGCCTGCCGGCGTGTCGAGGCGGCGCGGCCTGCCTGCCGGCGTGTCGAGGCGGCGCGGCCTGCCTGCCGGCGTGTCGAGGCGGCGCGGCCTGCCTGCCGGCGTGTCGAGGCGGCGCGGCCTGCCTGCCGGCGTGTCGAGGCGGCGCGGCCTGCCTGCCGGCGTGTCGAGGCGGCGCGGCCGGCCTGCCTGCCTGCCGGCGTGTCGAGGCGGCGCGGCCGGCCTGCCTGCCGGCGTGTCGAGGAGGCGCGGCCTGCCTGCCGGCGTGTCGAGGCGGCGCGGCCTGCCTGCCGGCGTGTCGAGGCGGCGCGGCCTGCCTGCCGGCGTGTCGAGGCGGCGCGGCCGGCCTGCCTGCCTGCCGGCGTGTCGAGGCGGCGCGGCCGGCCTGCCTGCCGGCGTGTCGAGGAGGCGCGGCCTGCCTGCCGGCGTGTCGAGGCGGCGCGGCCTGCCTGCCGGCGTGTCGAGGCGGCGCGGCCTGCCTGCCGGCGTGTCGAGGCGGCGCGGCCTGCCTGCCGGCGTGTCGAGGCGGCGCGGCCTCCTTGTCAGAGAGGAAGGCAACAAGCTCTACTCGCAACCCTTCTGAATGTTTGCTGGTGTGTCTCCGAGCGGCCTCCGTCGCCACACTAGCGTATTCCCTCACCTCCCGTGACTCTCCTCCTCCTCAACCCTCCGCGACATAACGACCCGACGGTAATACAACATGGAACCCACATTCTGTTGTCATTTCCATAAGGTCTAATCAAACAAGAAATGTTGTAAATACAAATTATTATTAGTATACGCATATGATGTGGTTAAGCTGTGTGGCCTCTCTCGGTGTACAGTGCTTAGTTGGGCTTAGGGATAATTATGATCTCGAATATTGCGTCCTCCCTCTACACACACTTTGTACTCCTCCCTCGCCACCAGGTGGCCCCCGCTCCCTCGCCACCAGGTGGCCCCCGCTCCCTCGCCACCAGGTGGCCCCCGCTCCCTCGCCACCAGGTGGCCCCCGCTCCCTCGCCACCAGGTGGCCCCCGCTCCCTCGCCACCAGGTGGCCCCCGCTCCCTCGCCACCAGGTGGCCCCCGCTCCCTCGCCACCAGGTGGCCCCCGCTCCCTCGCCACCAGGTGGCCCCCGCTCCCTCGCCACCAGGTGGCCCCCGCTCCCTCGCCACCAGGTGGCCCCCGCTCCCTCGCCACCAGGTGGCCCCCGCTCCCTCGCCACCAGGTGGCCCCCGCTCCCTCGCCACCAGGTGGCCCCCGCTCCCTCGCCACCAGGTGGCCCCCGCTCCCTCGCCACCAGGTGGCCCCCGCTCCCTCGCCACCAGGTGGCCCCCGCTCCCTCGCCACCAGGTGGCCCCCGCTCCCTCGCCACCAGGTGGCCCCCGCTCCCTCGCCACCAGGTGGCCCCCGCTCCCTCGCCACCAGGTGGCCCCCGCTCCCTCGCCACCAGGTGGCCCCCGCTCCCTCGCCACCAGGTGGCCCCCGCTCCCTCGCCACCAGGTGGCCCCCGCTCCCTCGCCACCAGGTGGCCCCCGCTCCCTCGCCACCAGGTGGCCCCCGCTCCCTCGCCACCAGGTGGCCCCCGCTCCCTCGCCACCAGGTGGTCCCCGCTCCCTCGCCACCAGGTGGCCCCCGCTCCCTCGCCACCAGGTGGCCCCCGCTCCCTCGCCACCAGGTGGCCCCCGCTCCCTCGCCACCAGGTGGCCCCCGCTCCCTCGCCAGCAGATGTATGCACCGCTGGAGACTAGCCTCGGGGGAGTGAATTAGACATTAAAATCAGGTAACTCAAGTGACTGAATAATTCCAGGAAGGGAACGAAGAAGCTTCCTGACAGTATATTACCGAGTCAACCAGAAACAATAATATTCTGGATTTAGTCCTGGCAAAGAAACAATTGACAATATGGAAATATGCAACTATTTAGGTAATAGTGCAATAGTGATAAACTAGATTTGGTGTCACTTGGGATAGATGTACAAAGACTATGACTACCATAGTCCCAGATTTTCGAAAAGCAGATTACGCAACCTTTATAAATTACGTCTGAATTTCTCTTACAAATTACGTCTGAATTTCTCCTAAAAATTATGTCTTTGTTTGGCCATTTGCCCGTATGGCTGAAAATGGACGTAATTTTAAAATGAAAAAAAAAATGGAAAAAATTTTGGATTTTTTTCCAAAACAGTAAGTTAAGGGTCCTCTGGTGGGTTAGGATGACAGGAAATTCTCCTACGGTTTCAAAACGTCATGAAAAACGCTATAATTGAAAGTTTCCTCTCCTAACCTTTCCGAGTAAGCCGGAGGACTCAAACAGAAAACGGGACAGTACATCACTTTTTTCAGCCGATTTCATTTCAAATTACGTCCATTTTTGGCCCTAGCGCGCATACGAGCGAAAAGCGACGTTATTGTTAAAAGGACGAGTTGGGTTACGTGCAAGACCAGAGCTGAAACACGCCGCGAGAGAACGGTCCAGGAATTGATGGTTCATCTTTAGGTAAATAATGTTGTATATATTCTTACGTTCTTGTATCCTTTTCAAGCAAGAGTGGAGTGATAAGTGAATGTGGGAAAGTGTAGAAAGTGAGATAGTGAGGGACAGTGTGACATAGTGGATAAAGTGTGAGATAGTGAGGGACAGTGTGACATAGTGGATAAAGTGTGAGATAGTGGACAAAGTGTGTTTTAGGTAATGTAAGTGTTGTTATAGAGAGTGGCTACAACAGGACTTTATCACAACCTCCACAGCACCTCCAACCTCCACAGCACCACCAACCTCCACAGCAGCACCAACCTCCACAGCACCACCAACCTCCACAGCACCACCAACCTCCACAGCAGCACCAACCTCCACAGCACCACCAACCTCCACAGCACCACCAACCTCCACAGCACCACCAACCTCCACAGCACCACCAACCTCCACAGCACCACCAACCTCCACAGCACCACCAACCTCCACAGCACCACCAACCTCCACAGCACCACCAACCTCCACAGCACCTCCAACCTCCACAGCACCACCAACCTCCACAGCACCACCAACCTCCACAGCACCACCAACCTCCACAGCACCACCAACCTCCACAGCAGCACCAACCTCCACAGCACCACCAACCTCCACAGCACCACCAACCTCCACAGCACCACCAACCTCCACAGCACCACCAACCTCCACAGCACCACCAACCTCCACAGCACCACCAACCTCCACAGCACCACCAACCTCCACAGCACCACCAACCTCCACAGCACCACCAACCTCCACAGCACCACCAACCTCCACAGCACCACCAACCTCCACAGCACCACCAACCTCCACAGCACCACCAACCTCCACAGCACCACCAACCTCCACAGCACCACCAACCTCCACAGCACCACCAACCTCCACAGCACCTCCAACCTCCACAGCACCTCCAACCTCCACAGCAGCACCAACCTCCACAGCAGCACCAACCTCCACAGCACCTCCAACCTCCACAGCACCACCAACCTCCACAGCACCACCAACCTCCACAGCACCACCTACCTCCACAGCACCTCCAACCTCCACAGCACCTCCAACCTCCACAGCACCACCAACCTCCACAGCACCTCCAACCTCCACAGCAGCACCAACCTCCACAGCACCTCCAACCTCCACAGCAGCACCAACCTCCACAGCACCACCAACCTCCACAGCACCACCAACCTCCACAGCACCACCAACCTCCACAGCACCACCAACCTCCACAGCACCACCAACCTCCACAGCACCACCAACCTCCACAGCACCACCAACCTCCACAGCACCACCAACCTCCACAGCACCACCAACCTCCACAGCACCACCAACCTCCACAGCACCACCAACCTCCACAGCACCACCAACCTCCACAGCACCACCAACCTCCACAGCACCTCCAACCTCCACAGCACCACCAACCTCCACAGCACCACCAACCTCCACAGCACCTCCAACCTCCACAGCACCACCAACCTCCACAGCACCACCAACCTCCACAGCACCACCAACCTCCACAGCACCTCCAACCTCCACAGCACCACCAACCTCCACAGCACCACCAACCTCCACAGCACCACCAACCTCCACAGCACCACCAACCTCCACAGCACCACCAACCTCCACAGCACCACCAACCTCCACAGCACCACCAACCTCCACAGCACCTCCAACCTCCACAGCACCACCAACCTCCACAGCACCACCAACCTCCACAGCACCACCAACCTCCACAGCACCACCAACCTCCACAGCACCACCAACCTCCACAGCAGCACCAACCTCCACAGCACCACCAACCTCCACAGCACCACCAACCTCCACAGCACCACCTACCACAACCATGTCATTAATATATAACTTACCAATTCCATCACCTTCCACAACTACCAACACAACCAACCACAACTACCATCACCAACAGATCATCCACTGAATATCCACACTGAAAAGCAGAGGTGCAACTGGTACACAGAGACGTTTATCAACATCAAAGGCCCAACACTCCCGCTACACATAACTGGCCGACCTCTCACCGTGTTCAAGAGAGAACTCTATGAACACCTCCAAAGGATACCTGATCAACCAGGCTATGATTCATACGTCAGGCTGCGACCAGCGGCGTTCAACAGTCTGGTTGACCAGACCATCAATTAGGATGCCTGGTCAGAGACCGGGCCGCGGGGACGTTGATCCTTGAAATCACCACAACGTAGGTAGCCACCACCACAACCATAACTACCATCACCATCTATCAACTACAACACTACCTAACAAAACTACCCCCACCACATACTATATAAACAGCAGAGATAACACCACTCCATAAAGGAGGAAATAAGGCAGTGGCAAACAATTACAGACCGATAACACTAACATCACACACAAATATCTTTAAAAGTGCTAAGAAGTAAGATCACAAAATACATGGAATCACAGCATCTCCATGACTCCGGACAACATGGTTTCGGAACAGAGCGCTCTTGCCTGTCAACCTCCAATCAGATGTAAATCAAGTCTTTCTATGGGGTACAGAAAATAATATGGTGTTTAACGTAGATTAGTTCCAGCTCATGCGCTACGGAAAAAAATAAAATATAAAAACGGAAACCACGTACAAAACGCAGTCAAATAACAACACACAACGAAAGGCAATGTAAAGGATCTGGGTGTACTCATGTCGGAAGACCTTACCTTTAAAAAACACAAAGTAGCCGTCACAACTGCAAGAAAAATGACAGGTTGGATAACAAGAATCTTTCATACTAGAGATGCTATACCAATGATGATACGTTTCAAGACACTAGTGCTCTCTAGAGTGGAGTACTGCTGCACAATGACAGCCCCTTTCATAGCTGGAGATATTGCTGACCTGGAGAGCGTGCAGAGATCCTTTACTGCTAGAATCCACTCAGTAAAACATCTGAACTACCGGGACCGACTAAAGTGCCTAAATCTGTACTCCCTTGAGCGCAGGCGGGAGAGGTACATAATAATTTACATGTAGAAAATAATAGAGGGGCTGGTCCCAAACCTGCAAACAGAAATAACAGCACATGAGACCAGAAGACATGGCAGGATGTGCAGAATACCCCCGTTGAAGAGCAGAGGTGCAACAGGTACTCTGAGAGAGAACTCTATCAACATCAGAGGCCCGAGACTGTTCAACACGCTTCCACTACACATAAGGGGCATAACTGGCCGACCCCTCACGGTGTTCAAGAGAGAACTGGATAAACACCTCGAAAGGATACTTGACCAACCAGACTGTGATTCATACGTCAGGCTGCGAACAGCCAGGCTGAGCAGTCCAGCAACAAGGAAGCCTGGTCGAGGACCGGGCCGCTGGGACGCAAAGTCCCGAAATCATCTCAAGGTAACTTCAAGGTAACCACATCTACCACCACCACAGCCACCTACCAACAGTAATACCACTTACCCCACCCTCCAACACCACCACCACAACTACCGGCATCACCTACTACAATTCACAACACCACCTACCACCACCAGTAGGAGTCAGTGAGAGGGCGGGACTCGGCCAGTTAGGAGACAGTAATGTGTGCAAGGATGGACTCCCAAGATGTCTTGAACATTCCCTCCCTTCACAATTAAGTTGACCAAGGTCAACATTCTGTAGGTCCCACACAAGCCTAGACATTGTTAAATACCTTGACTTTCGACCAGGAATCAAGATGACCAGATTCACTCATAATGACATCTGATCTGACTTCCAGGTGGCTAATAGCATCAAAAACGTGACAAGTGGGCCCTTTGAGGATATAATATGATCCAGATGTTGTTGTTGTTGTTAAAGATTCGCTACTTGGAACAAAACGTTCCAAGTAGCACGGGCTATGGTGAGCCCGTAGAATCCAGATGCTTTTTAGAATATTTTACCAGACACTCTCTGCCTAGTTATATTAGACTGGGATCTGGATAAAAAGGGTCCGATGAGTCAGAAACAACTACAATACATTTGTCAAGACACAACGTTAGGTTATATTCAGCATTATATCTTCATTCATTTCTATAAAGTTGCCCAACCACTTGGGCTGGACGGTAGAGCGACAGCCTCGCTTCATGCAGGTCGGCGTTCAATCCCCGACCGTCCAATTGGTTGGCCACCATTCCTTCCCCCCCCCCCTCCCGCCCCATCTCAAATCCTTATCCTGGCCCCTTCCAAGGGCTATAAGTCGTAATGGCTTGGGGCTTTACCCTGACAATTCCCTTCCCCCCTCTAAAGTGTTCCATAGCCTGTGGTGGGTGCGAGCAGAACAACACTAGCATAACACTGACCACACTGGTCGCCTCTGCCACCACCAACTCTACTGGCTCTTGACTCTCACCAATGGGTCATGATAGCAAACAAAGGACTAAAAACTACACATTGTTTTTTGACTATTTTTTTGTGAGAAAATTCCAGAGGACAATTTCTCCATTTCACAGATTATATCCATATATGATAAAAAAATATATAATAGCTAGTGATGACAGTTTATACCTTTCTGCTAAGCAATTCTCTAAAATGTTTGAACACACCAAACTTAATCAAAAGCCTTAGAAGCTTACAGAAACAGAGAACACAGCCTCCCTGTAAGTTGTACTTCATAAGAGTCTGCCACCAGGAAGCTACAAGGAGCAGTTGAGCAACCAGCTATGTATACAAACTGAAGGCAGAAGTGTCTACTTCCCCTGCAAGAAAGTCGACGAGTTTTTAATACAATTGTTTAATAGTGTCTTTAGCACTCCCTACATAGAGGGCATAGAAACTCGGCAGTTCTTTAGAATGAGAAGTAGTACTGGTGTGTTGATCAGAGATGGCGAGAGAGAGCCTACAAGACACAGATGATCACACACTTCACGTGTTCCATGTTTAAGGTTGTCACAGTAGATGATAAAGGAACTATTCTCTCTTTACCTTTCTTACAACTTTCTCAACCATTACAGAAGTTACAGCATGCAGGTGTTTAACAATAGGGGCAGGGGTGTATACAGGGGCAGGGGTGTATACAGGGGCAGGGGTGTATACAGGGGCAGGGAGTGTATACAGGGGCAGGGGTGTATAAAGGGGCAGGGGTGTATAAAGGGGCAGGGGTGTATAAAGGGGCAGGGGTGTATACAGGGGCAGGGGTGTATACAGGGGCAGGGGTGTATACAGGGGCAGGGGTGTATAAAGGGGCAGGGGTGTATACAGGGGCAGGGTGTATACAGGGGCAGGGGTGTACACAGGGGCAGGGGTGTACACAGGGGCAGGGGTGTATACGGGGGCAGGGAGTGTATACAGGGGCAGGGGTGTATAAAGGGGCAGGGGTGTATAAAGGGGCAGGGGTGTATAAAGGGGCAGGGGTGTATACAGGGGCAGGGGTGTATACAGGGGCAGGGGTGTATACAGGGGCAGGGGTGTATAAAGGGGCAGGGGTGTATACAGGGGCAGGGTGTATACAGGGGCAGGGGTGTACACAGGGGCAGGGGTGTACACAGGGGCAGGGGTGTACACAGGGGCAGGAGTGTATACAGGGGCACGGGTGTATACAGGAGCAGGGGTGTACACAGGGGCAGGGTGTATACAGGGGCAGGGGTGTATACAGGGGCAGGGGTGTATACGGGGGCAGGGGTGTATACGGGGGCAGGGGTGTACACGGGGGCAGGGGTGTACACAGGGGCAGGGTGTACACAGGGGCAGGGTGTATACAGGGGCAGGAGTGTATACAGGGGCACGGTGTATACAGGAGCAGGGGTGTATACAGGAGCAGGGGTGTATACAGGGGCAGGGGTGTACACAGGGGCAGGGGTGTACACAGGGGCAGGGGTGTACACAGGGGCAGGGGTGTACACAGGGGCAGGGGTGTACACAGGGGCAGAGGTGTACACAGGGGCAGAGGTGTACACAGGGGCAGGGGTGTACACAGGGGCAGGGGTGTACACAGGGGCTGGGGTGTACACAGGGGCTGGGGTGTACACAGGGGCAGGGGTGTACACAGGGGCAGGGGTGTACACAGGGGCTGGGGTGTACACAGGGGCAGGGGTGTACACAGGGGCAGGGGTGTACACAGGGGCAGGGGTGTACACAGGGGCAGGGGTGTACACAGGGGCTGGGGTGTACACAGGGGCTGGGGTGTACACAGGGGCAGGGGTGTACACAGGGGCAGGGGTGTACACAGGGGCAGGGGTGTACACAGGGGCTGGGGTGTACACAGGGGCTGGGGTGTACACAGGGGCAGGGGTGTACACAGGGGCAGGGGTGTACACAGGGGCAGGGGTGTACACAGGGGCAGGGGTGTACACAGGGGCAGGGGTGTACACAGGGGCAGGGGTGTACACAGGGGCAGGGGTGTACTCAGGGGCAGGGGTGTACACAGTTGCAGGGGTGTACACAGGGGCAGGGGTGTACACAGGGGCTGGGGTGTACACAGGGGCAGGGGTGTACACAGGGGCAGGGGTGTACACAGGGGCAGGGGTGTACACAGGGGCTGGGGTGTACACAGGGGCTGGGGTGTACACAGGGGCTGGGGTGTACACAGGGGCAGGGGTGTACACAGGGGCAGGGGTGTACACAGGGGCAGGGGTGTACACAGGGGCAGGGGTGTACACAGGGGCAGGGGTGTACACAGGGGCAGGGGTGTACACAGTTGCAGGGGTGTACACAGTTGCAGGGGTGTACACAGGGGCAGGGGTGTACACAGGGGCAGGGGTGTACACAGGGGCAGGGGTGTACACAGGGGCAGGGGTGTACACAGGGGCAGGGGTGTACACAGGGGCAGGGGTGTACACAGGGGTACGGTGTACACAGGGGCAGGGGTGTACACAGGGGCAGGGGTGTACACAGGGGCAGGGGTGTACACAGGGGCAGGGGTGTACACAGGGGCAGGGGTGTACACAGGGGCAGAGGTGTACACAGGGGCAGGGGTGTACACAGGGGCAGGGGTGTACACAGGGGCAGGGGTGTACACAGGGGCAGGGGTGTACACAGGGGCAGGGGTGTACACAGGGGCTGGGGTGTACACAGGGGCAGGGGTGTACACAGGGGCAGGGGTGTACACAGGGGCAGGGGTGTACACAGGGGCAGGGGTGTACACAGGGGCAGGGGTGTACACAGGGGCAGGGGTGTACACAGGGGCTGGGGTGTACACAGGGGCAGGGGTGTACATAGGGGCTGGGGTGTACACAGGGGCAGGGGTGTACACAGGGGCAGGGGTGTACACAGGGGCAGGGGTGTACACAGGGGCAGGGGTGTACACAGGGGCAGGGGTGTACACAGGGGCAGGGGTGTACACAGGGGCAGGGGTGTACACAGGGGCTGGGGTGTACACAGGGGCAGGGGTGTACACAGGGGCAGGGGTGTACACAGGGGCAGGGGTGTACACAGGGGCAGGGGTGTACACAGGGGCAGGGGTGTACACAGGGGCAGGGGTGTACACAGGGGCAGGGGTGTACACAGGGGCAGGGGTGTACACAGGGGCAGGGGTGTACACAGGGGCAGGGGTGTACACAGGAGCAGGGGTGTACACAGGAGCAGGGGTGTATACAGGTCTCACATACAGCTGTAGTTAAGTGTCACACTCGTCTGTCCAGGATACAGTAACGTTAAATATTTAATATTGAGAAAACAACGTATCTTACAGGGCCGAGGAGACTCGTCCGAGGCGTCTGAGGATCTGGTGTGGGGCTCAGTTCTCATGTCTTCAATCCGCGTTGTTGTGACTCCTCGTCTCCCCGTGGCGTTCCTAACACTTAATGTACTTTTCATTATTCTATTTTCACCACAAAATTGATATAACTTTTTGTTAAGGTTATCAGGAACATTTGTTTTAACATTATTTTCTTTATCTGTATTAATCCTCTTTATGGTATTGAGCCGCAAGTGAGCCCAAACAGGTCTGTTGTGAGGTTAACTGGCCATCTCTGGCACACCCCGCGACTCTCGACAGGTAATGGCAAAATATAGATCTACAGTATTTTGAAATTCCCTAATGTGATTATTCCAACCAAGAGCTTGTTTCTTCTAGTCTAAAATGATACTCTTCCCCCGCCCCAACTACCATTGTTGTGACATGAGTAAAAGCCACTGACACTGTTCTACTGAACATTACACTGAAGATTAGTGCAGTAACTGAATCAGCTAAAAATTGAATATCATCAAGTGTTCTAGGAAGAAAGCACTAACTCGTCAAGGTCAGCAGCAGTGTTGTTCTCCTTGTGTTCTGGGGAGGTGTGTGTTCTCGCCGGCAACACACACGTGCGAGTAAAGTATACTGACGGTGGCTATGACGGGGAGATGACCGGACAGATCCTCACCATCACTCACTCACATCACCATTAATGAGAAAATAATCAATACGAGACCTTCCTCTCTCATCCCCTGACAGAAAGCTGAAGTTCATATTAAATTCATCACTGACAGCAGAATAATGTAAATGTTTAGTATGCACGAGCACACCGGGACAATTTTAATATGCATCTTGTCGTGAAAAATTGATGGTAAAGTCGCCTACCACCGTCAGGTTATCATCATATGAATTGACCAATTGACATCTTTCACTTAGGACATCTCCTCCATATTCATGTGCACAGTTGCTGGTGTAAGTGCTCCCAGGGTTTTAGGTCCTGTACGGATCAAGATTAAATCACGTTGAGTGTCGGCCGAGGGGGCCGGGGGGGGGGGGGGGTTTAAGGGGCCCCACCTCGTGTGGACCTCAGACCTGCTGCTGCCCTGCATCCAAAGTCATATTCAGGGTTTAATTCACCCTAATCCTAATTCATGTTCGTTGGACATAAGAGAACATATAATTATTATAATTTGAATTACATGTTCTCTTTAGTTCAAGTATTTTCCCTACACATGATCTCCAGCCCAGGTACTCATGTACTTCTATTATACAGTATTTTACTTATATATAATTTGATCCTGGTGTAAGCACTGTTGAATATTAACTGTATATCTTTATAATAACAAATGCACATTATGGAGTACACTATATTTTATATTTATATTTAGTTGCTATATTTTAGTATAGGAACACTACAATAATTATTAGAGTGTGATTTACTCCACTAATAATATAAAATAAACATAACTTCAATGCTCTGTTGAAATTATTATTGGACTCCCCCACGAATAATGCAATCCGTGAATAATTAATACAATTCGTGAATGTGTACCCAAACATAACAATACAGGAAACAAAATTTTAGGTTTACCAGCCTGTGGTTGAGGCTAAAATGAGACGAGCATAGAATATACGGGACACACGACAGAGAACCACAACATACATAGAAGAGAGGAGTAAATACACAGGAATTTGGAGAGCAGCAGTGAGGCAGTATGAGAACGATATAGCGTCCAAAGCCAAGGATCAGCCTAAGCTACTATATAGCAACCTGAGGAGCAGGATGTCGATAAATGATCCAGTCTCCGTGGTGCAGTGGTAAGACACTCGCCTGGCGTTCCGCGAGCGCTTTGTCATGGGTTCGTATCCTGGCCGGGGAGGATTTACTGGGCGCAAATCCTTAACTGTAGCCTCTGTTTAACTCAACAGTAAAATGAGTACATGGTTATAACCACGATTCTTAGCGGCAGGGGATCGTATTCCAGGGACCTGCCCGAAACGCTACGCGTACTAGTGGCTGTACAAGAATGTAACAACTCTTGTATATATCTCAAAAAAAAAAAATTATGAAATTATCAGGCTACACAAATTAAAGACAGAGAAAGATAAAAAAAAAATGTGTAAGAACTCAATAAAAGCTTCAAAAAATGTGTAAGTTGGAACAACAGCTGGCGCTAGACCTGTGAATTCTATGTAATACACAACTAGGAAAAAGTGTGGTGGAAATAGAGTAACAGCAGGGAAGGTAAGACAACCATTAGAGGAGCTGGATGTAATAAGAGGCCCCCAGGCACTATCTCACCAGCGACAGGTCAAGACGTACCTGCACCAGTCTGTGGAACGCTTGCCACAGTTCTTATCTCCTCACTAGAAATGGGGAAACTATCTGAAATTTGGAATGTGGCTAATGTAGTGCCTATATATAAGAAGAAGAAAAAAACACTGAACTTCAGACCGCTTTCACTGACAAACATATCCGTTGAAAGATATCAGAGACCGATTGTAAGGAGGCTCGTAGGTGTAAGGAGCTGAGGAGGAGCTCACAAGGAGGCTACGAACATGTGAATTTTCTCTCTGATCAACATGGATTCAGCAGAGAAAACTCCTGTTTACCGAGCTCAATAAGAGTTCAACGACAAGATGTCAAGCATCTTGACTTGACATCTTGTCGTTGGGTAGGCTGCATTTTCCTAGATTGCCAGAAAGTTTATGACACACAAGCGACTCTTATGTAAACTAGAAAAGCAATCGGGAAGAATTTTGAAGGCCAGCTCCCAAATTTGGACAGTAGAGTAACAACATACTAGAACGAAAGATACGAAAGGAAATGCAGAATAGAACCAATGAGTAGTAGAGGTGCCATAGGCACAATCAGAGGACACTGAACATCAGGGGTCAACAGCTGTTCAGTACCCTCCCAGCAAGCATTAGAAATACTACTGGAACAAAGGTGGATGTATTCAAGAGGCACTTAGCTAAGATCTTGCAAGATGTACCGAACCAACCAGGCTGTAGTGGATATGTGGACCTGCGGGCTGCTCCAAGTAACAGCCTGTTGGACCAAGTTATCACAAGTCGAGCCTGGCCTCAGACTGGGAGTAGAAGAACTCCCGAAACCCTCTCCAGGTATATGAACGGGTACTTTTCACGACAAAAACCAGAAAGGTACGTGTAGGAAGAGAGACGTTACCATGGAAAGAGGTAAGGAGTGAGTTCATGGGTTGGTACTTGGGCCCATCTGGTTGCTAATAGTTGTACATGACCTTACAGTACAAGGAAGTTCATTCTTACCAATGTTATGCCTATCTTAAACTAATGACAAGGATCAGAACTGAGGACAACAACACATTGCAAGATGAACTAGGCAGCCTCCAAAGATGATCTAAGAAATAGCTACTGGACCTAAACCAAGCAAAGAGAGGGTTTGTATACTATGAATGTATACTACGGGTATAATATCTTGCTATTATAAAACTAATTCTAATATCATAAAAAGACATATTTACTCAAAGTTTCAAGCAGAGAATGCATATATAACACGAAGGACTCCTCTTCACGAGATTCAATTTTTATAATCTTTTGTTTATGTTTCAAAATCGATCCCAGTGTTATGTAGTAGAGAAAAATTGAGTTATATCCAGTTTACATAAAGCTACGAGTGGTCGAAACCACACTTAGATCCCGGACCAAACTTACGAAGGTTTTTCGACTTAGTGTAGCTACCTGAATACCGACGTAGCCGCCACGAAGGCGCTAAGAAGGAAAACATTCGTAGCTAAGAAGAAAAACCTTCGTAAGTACCTTTGTGAATCTGGCCCTAGGAACTTGGACAAGGGACCATTCCGAGAGCTGTGTACATCCTCATGCGAGGCCCATTCTTGAGTATGCTACACCAGGCATACTTTCAGAAACACAAAACCAAATAATCAAACATTCAGTGATAAGCAACACGCCTCGTTCCTGAGCTAATGTGGTTGAGCTATGAAGAAGCAGACGGAAGTGAACCTCACCACACTGGAGAAAAAAGAGAATAGAGCAGAGGATATGATAGCGCTGAATAAGATACTAAGAAAGAATTGTCCACGTAGAGTGAGAAACAATGATGAAAGTGATGAGTTATATAACAAAAGGGTTAATTGATAACTGCAGAGAAATTTGGCAATGCTAGATGGAGCTTCATCACTTTAATACTAGTAAATAAATGGAACGGATAAGATGAGGAAGTTGTTGAGGACAATTTGATACAGTTTGAAATGTAAATATGATCAGAAAAACAAGTAAAAAGTCACTGCAATGAACTACTAATAGTAAAACATAACCAAAAAAAACATGACTAAAGAACAGCCGCTCAATATTGCACACACATGAAGGCGAACACTCTCAGCTGTCACGCCTGATACATCTCTCTCTTGTCTTGACGTTATCTTCACATGATGTCGGGGCTTAGCGTCCTCGCGGCCCGGTCCTCGACCAGGCCTCCTTTTTGTTACACATCCCCAAGGACGCAGCCCATAGTAGCTTCTAACTCCCAGATACCTACTTACTGCTATGTTCACAGGAGCATCAGGGTGAAAGAAACCCTGCCCATATGTTTCCGCCTCCACCGGGGATCAAACCCGGAACCTCAGGACTACGAATCCCGAGCGCTGTCCACTCAGCTGTCAGGCCCCCTATAAATGAGAACATCAACTGGTTTTAGGTAGAGAGGCTGGCAGTAGCCTAGTCGCGGGTTCGAGTCACCCAAGAGCACCAGCTGATCTACTCAAGGCGAGTACTGGCATCTTTCGCGAATAATAAAACCTGTGCAAATTCTCGACCAAACAATATTTATGGTTCTCTCGCGAATAATACAACCCTTGAATGTGAACATGAAGAAAATAAACTGGAGTATTTTCACTTCCACAAGCGAGTGGTCATTTGAGTGTGTACTCACCTATTTGTTCTCGCCTATTAGTGCTTGCGGGGGTTGAGCTCCGGCTCTTTGGTCCCGCCTCTCAACCGTCAATCAAGTGGTGTACAGATTCCTGAGCCTACTGGGCTCTATCATATCTACATTTGAAACTGTGTATGGAGTCAGCCTCCACCACATCACTGCCTAATGCATTCTACCTGTTAACTACTCTGACACTGAAAAAGTTCTTTCTAATGTCCCTGTGGTTCATTTGGATACTCAGTTTCCACCTGTGCCCCCTTGTTCGCGTACCACCAGTGTTAAACAGTTAATCTTTATCTACCCTGTCAATTCCTCTGAGAATTTTGTAGGTAGTGATCATGTCTCCCCTTACTCTTCTGTCTTCTAGTGTCGCGAGGTGCAATTCACACAGCCTTTCCTCGTAACTCATGCCTCTTAGTTCCTGGGACTAGCCTAGAGGCATACCTCTGAACTTTTTCAAGCCTCGCCTTGTGCTTGACAAGGTACGGGCTCCATGCTGGGGCCGCATACTCTAGGATTGATCTTACATATGTGGTATACAAGATTCTGAATTATTTCTTACATAGGTTCCTGAACGCTGTTCTGATGTTAGCCAGCCTTGCATACGCCGCAAATGTTATTCTCTTCATGTGGGCTTCAAGAGATGGGTTTGGTGTGATATCGACGTCTGTGTACGATGATAATGTTGTGTACTCACCTGTTTGCAATCGCCTATTTGTGCTTGCAGGATCAAGCTCTAGCTCTTTGGCCCCGCTTTTCTAGCCGCTTGTTGTCTAATGCAATGACTCCTGGCCTATTTTCCTATCATACCTACTTTTAAAGTTATGAATAAAGTTTGACTATAACCTGCTCCGTTAGGTCACACCATTTGAACACTACCCTTTTGCTAAAGGAAAACTTTATAACATCTCTAACACATCCGAGTCTCAAGCCACCATTCGTGCCCCCTTGTTCTATTGGTATTCATTGCAAACATTTCCTCTGTTTCCAGGTCCTTTTTCTGTAGTCGTTACAGGGGGGACGGGGGGGGGGGGGTAGTTTCCCTTTCATTGTTCATTGGCCTTTCGGTCTCCTGATCCCATTTCCATCACCATACACTTGTTGGTGTTGAACTCTAGCAGAACTGTATGTTATGCACCTGTTCTATATAACTTCTGATAAACTACTTGATGTCGTTCAGTTGTGATCGTTCATAAAAGCTTTCCCCAAAGCGCCTCCACATTATTACAATCAATAAACAACGCAG
>NC_091215.1:19126821-19201821 GCF_040958095.1 Procambarus clarkii
ATATGTCGTACCTAGTAGCCAGAACGCACTTCTCAGCCTACTATGCAAGGCCCGATTTGCCTAGTAAGCCAAGTTTTCCTGAATTAATATATTTTCTATATGTTTTTTCTTATGAAATGATAAAGCTACTCATTTCATTATGTATGAGGTCAATTTTTTTTTGAGTTAAAATTATCGTAGATATATGACCGAACCTAACCCACCCTACCTAACCTAACCTAACCTATCTTTATAGGTTAGGTTAGGTTAGGTAGCCGAAAAAGTTAGGTTAGGTTAGGTAGTCGAAAAAACATTAATTCATGAAAACTTGGCTTATTAGGCAAATCGGGCCTTGCGTAGTAGGCTGATAAGTGCGTTCTGGCTACTAGGTACGACATATATATATATAGTATATTTTGGTAGCAGTCTTTCCTGTAGACATATATTATTAAATATGACCGAAAAAGTAAGATTAATAATTCTAACACGAATTTTCTCAATCTTTCGTACATTTCTTTTCACTGTTGGTGGTAATTCAAAAATTAATTCTCCAAAATTCATTTTTATTTCTAGTCTGACGCGACACTTGAGCGCGTTTCGTAAAACTTATTACATTTTCAAAGACTTTAGTTAACATATACACAACTGAATAGAACTTACACATCTCCGATTTTGTTTATATCTACATTTGAGTGAGGTGGATGGGGTGAGGTGGTATTTAATAAGGTATTAATTTCATCAACACAAGACAGAACACGAAACAATGGGTATTGAATGGAAGTGATTGTAGAAAGCCTATTGGTCCATATTTCTTGATGCTTCTATATTGGAGCGGAGTCTTGAGGTGGGTAGAATATAGTTGTGCATTAGTTGGCTGTTGATTGCTGGTGTTGACTTTTTAATGTGTAGTGCCTCGCAAACGTCAAGCCTTCTGCTATCACTGTATCTATCGATGATTTCTGTGTTGTTTACAAGGATTTCTCTGGCGATGGTTTGGTTGTGGGAAGAGATTATATGTTCCTTAATGGAGCCCTGTTGCTTATGCATCGTTAAACGCCTAGAAAGAGATGTTGTTGTCTTGCCTATATACTGGGTTTTTTGGAGCTTACAATCCCCAAGAGGGCATTTGAAGGCATAGACGACGTTGGTCTCTTTTAAAGCGTTCTGCTTTGTGTCTGGAGAGTTTCTCATGAGTAGGCTGGCCATTTTTCTGGTTTTATAGTAAATCGTCAGTTGTATCCTCTGATTTTTGTCTGTAGGGATAACGTTTCTATTAACAATATCTTTCAGGACCCTTTCCTCCGTTTTATGGGCTGTGGAAAAGAAGTTCCTGTAAAATAGTCTAATAGAGGGTATAGGTATTGTGTTAGTTGTCTCTTCAGAGGTTGCATGGCGTTTCACTTTCCTTCTTATGATATCTTCGATGAAACCATTGGAGAAGCCGTTGTTGACTAGGACCTGCCTTACCCTACAGAGTTCTTCGTCGACTTGCTTCCATTCTGAGCTGTGGCTGAGAGCACGGTCGACATATGCGTTAACAACACTCCTCTTGTACCTGTCTGGGCAGTCGCTGTTGGCATTTAGGCACATTCCTATGTTCGTTTCCTTAGTGTAGACTGCAGTGTGGAAACCTCCGCTCTTTTCCATGACTGTTACATCTAGAAAGGGCAGCTTCCCATCCTTTTCCATCTCATAAGTGAAACGCAGCACGGAACTCTGCTCAAACGCCTCCTTCAGCTCCTGCAGATGTCTGACATCAGGTACCTGTGTAAAAATGTCGTCAACATACTTGCAGTATATGGCCGGTTTCAAGTTCATGTCGACTAAGACTTTTTGCTCGATGGTACCCATGTAGAAGTTTGCAAACAGGACACCTAGGGGAGAACCCATGGCGACCCCATCTACTTGCTTATACATGTGCCCATCCGGGCTCAAGAAGGGTGCCTCTTTAGTACAAGCTTGTAGTAGTTTCCTTAGAATATTCTCTGGTATGTCAAGAGGAGTACGGGCTGGATCACGATACACTCTGTCGGCTATCATCCCGATTGTCTCGCCCACAGGTACGTTGGTGAACAGTGATTCTACGTCCAACGAGGCTCTTATCCCTGTGGCCCGTGTGCCCCGCAGTAAGTCAACAAATTCTTTTGGAGACTTCAGGCTGAAGGCGCAAGGAACATAAGGAGTCAGCAAGCCGTTGAGTCGCTTCGCCAGTCTATACGTGGGTGTGGGTATCTGGCTAATGATTGGCCGAAGTGGGTTTCCAGGCTTGTGTGTCTTGACATTTCCATACGCATATCCAGGTTTATATTCCCCAATAATCTTTGGCAGGTGGAGTCCGGATTTCTTGGCGTTCACAGTTTCAATCAGTTTGTTAACCTTTGCTTTCAATTCGGCTGTAGTGTCCTTCGTTACCCTTTGGAATTTAGTTTGGTCAGAGAGTATGAGGTTCATTTTCGCCAGATATTCGTCTTTTTTAAGAATGACATATATTGGCGACTTGTCACCTCTCCTGACAACTATCTCCTTGTTCTCACGAAGGCTTTTAGCTGCCGCTTTGAGCTCGGGGGACAGTATGGTGCTTCTGTAATTGCCTCGATTCTTTCCTCCTTCCGCAATAAGTTCTGCTTGTAAGGTATCTTTGGTAGTGACCTTCTTTTGTGTCTCGAGGTCGAATATGTCGTCCAACAGAATTTCCAACTCCACTTTCCGGGCCATCTCACTCGGTCTGGACATAACATGACAGTTTATGCCCAGATTTAGGAGAGTGACTTGGTCCTCAGTGAGGTTAATTCCTGCAAGGTTCAGGAAGCCATCTCTTGGTCGTGGAATTGCCATAGGTCCTCCATATAACGTTGTTAGTTTCTTGATAATCCATGTTTCAGTGCTGAGGTGATGTCGGTCTGTGAGGATGTCGAGGTGTTGTTCAATGCGGGTACGGATACTTTCGTCGATGTTGCTATTTCTCCACTCAAAGACAACAAAACGCAACTACTTCATGCTACAAACGAGTGGAGAAATAGCAACATCGACGAAAGTATCCGTACCCGCATTGAACAACACCTCGACATCCTCACAGACCGACATCACCGACATAGTATCTAGATATCTCCCCCCCCCCCCCCATTCCCCATGGCACCATAACCTTGTACCTATATGTATATACCCCTCTCCCTGGCCAAGATAGCCAGGTACTGGGTAGCCAGGTAAGTAACCTGCTTGTGGCCGCGGTCATACGATAGTTGAATCGCTGGATCCTTAATCTAATCTAATCAGACTGCTACCTAATCTAATCAGGCTGCTTAATCTAATCAGGCTGTTACCCTGGAAAGGAGGGAGAGAGGGAGGGTGTGAAAGAGGAAGGAGGGAAGGGAGAGAGAGAAAACGACCAGAAATAAAGAGGAACAAAAAGAATTGTTCATCCTTTTCCAAATAACTATCCTACTCTTTCCCACCCAAGAAGCTAATTAAAGAACTCGTGAACTGAAGACCTTCGACAAGAAGCAAAGTACAATGCCTTAATAAGCCAAACTGATGTTCTGGTCAGAGAGCTCTCCCTCTCCCAAATTATTTACACAGATGGCTCCTTGCACCAGTCTTGTGGTGCAGCTGGAAGTGCAGTTATTGTGCCAGCGGGAGATAGCTCGTACTCCTATCACTGTATAACCCAGCCTCCACTCCATAAGGATTATGGATTGTTAGCCATAATCCTTACGCTCGAACGAGTATATGAATCCAAAATCGACACGTTAATTGTGACTCCTTGTCATCCTTCACTGCACTCAGCTCCCCAAGGCGCAACTGTGACATACTTGTGACGTGACGTGTCTGAAGTTAGACTCATAATGAAATAATCAATGATGGAGTCAGTGTGTGTGTTTCCTGTGGATTCCTTCCCATATTGGTCTTCAAATGCATGATAGAACTGATGAATTAACCAAGACTTTTGCTCATAAAGAGGGAACTGAATACCATCTTGGACTGCCTTTGAGCAGCCTGAGGGCAGTAATATCCCAGGAACATCAACAAAATCTCGTGAACTTGAGGCAAAGTGACATTCACACCAGTTGCTCTATCTATCATCATTCTATTATGCAGGAAGAACCACACGTCTATGGGTCATCCAGTAAGGTTAGCAGACTTCTAGATGTTACCACTGCTAGGCTTAGGCTCGGCTACAAGTACCTCTGGGAGTTTGTAACATCTGCTGATGTAGATTTGACTAAATGTAAACTCTGTCAGCAGAACTATTCGCATACTTTCCGTCATTATATAATGGAATGTGAAAAAATCGCGGAATTTAGAGATAACACCATCAATAGTGTCCAAGAAATGTTTAAGTACTTCATTCATAATGATGTGCTGCCAGGAATCTTATCGAAGTATCCAATATTTGCTTACTGTAGGTGCAGCCTGCACATGACTGTAAAGCTGCCGCCCAGTTGGGTGTGGAGCACATGACTGTAAAGCTGCCGCCCAGTTGGGTGGGTGTGGAGCACATGACTGTAAAGCTGCCGCCCAGTTGGGTGGGTGTGGAGCACATGACTGTAAAGCTGCCGCCCAGTCGGGTGGGTGTGGAGCACATGACTGTAAAGCTGCCGTCCAGTTGGGTGGGGTGTGGAGCACATGACTGTAAAGCTGCCGCCCAGTCGGGTGGGTGTGGAGCACATGACTGTAAAGCTGCCGCCCAGTCGGGTGGGTATGGAGCACATGACTGTAAAGCTGCCGTCCAGTTGGGTGGGGTGTGGAGCACATGACTGTAAAGCTGCCGCCCAGTTGGGTGGGTGTGGAGCACATGACTGTAAAGCTGCCGCCCAGTTGGGTGGGTGTGGAGCACATGACTGTAAAGCTGCCGCCACGTTGGGTGGGTGTGGAGCACATGAAAGTAAAGCTGCCGCCCAGTTGGGTGGGTGTGGAGCACATGACTGTAAAGCTGCCGCCACGTTGGGTGGGTGTGGAGCACATGAAAGTAAAGCTGCTGCCCAGTTGGGTGGGTGTGGAGCACATGACTGTAAAGCTGCCGCCCAGTTGGGTGGGTGTGGAGCACATGACTGTAAATCTGCCGCCCAGTTGGGTGGGTGTGGAGTAACTGAGATTCACCATAGATGTAAAGTATCTTGTATAGTGACTTTGTGAGCCTCTTGTTGAATCAACTGTGATATAAAAATAATAATATGCATATGTATTTGTGTATATGTATGTATATATGTACTCACCTAGTTGTGTATGTGGGGACTGAGCTTCGGTTGTTTGGTCCCGCCTCTAAACTATCAATCTACTGGTGTACAGGTTCCTGAGCTTATTGAGCTCTATCATATCTACATGAAACTGTGTATGGAGTCAGCCTTCACCACATCACGTCCTAATAGAATAATACATCATACATGAATGTATATACATGTATTTCTGTTTGTAACATTAACAATTGTGTAACTAACTTCACAAGATTGTCACATGTCACTCACAAGAGTAAGAGGAGACATGATCACCACTTACAAAATTCTCAGAGGAATTGACAGGGTTGATAGGGATAAACTGTTTAACACAGGTGGTACGCGAACAAGGGGACACAGGTGGGGACTGAGTACCCAAATGAGCCACAGGGACGTTAGAAAGAACTTTTTCAGTGGCAGAGTAGTTAACAGGTGGAATGCATTAGGCAGTGATGTGGTGGAGGCTGACTCCATACACAGTTTCAAGTGTAGATATGATAGAGCCCAATAGGCTCAGTAACCTGTACACCAGTTGATAGATAGTTGAGAGGCGGGACCAAAGAGCCTGAGCTCATCCCCCGCAAGCACAAATAGGTGAGTAATTGCTTAGTTAAACGAACTATGAGGTTCAGTTGCGGAACCCATTATGTGCCTCTGTAACCCATTCCACCACCGCCCACGGGATGGGTATGGGGTGCATAATAACTAAATTATGCCATACTTATTTGTTTACAAAGTACAACTTTCCAGCAACTTTTAGACGCGTCTCCCCCCCCACCTCGGGGCGGCGCGGGGCCGGGCCTCACACCTCCTCCCTCCAGAACACGCAAGATTGAAATTCTTTCTCCAGTAAAGACGTGGCGGTACACATGGCTGATTCAACCTAATGTTGCTTCTTTAAACACCGTATTCCCATACTGTTATGTTTATTGTATAATGAGGCGGAGCTAACCCCAAACTACGGGCTCACCATAGCCCGTGCTACTTGAAACTTTGGTTTCAAGTAGCTGAATCTTAAACAACAACAACAGCCCCTGAGCGTCTGGCGGCCAACCTCAGACACACGCATATGGATAGAATGTCTGTCCAAGGTTGGAGGCTAGATGCTTGGAGCAAGTTTCAGTAAACTTTGCAGGGTAACTGTTGGTGCCTGGGGGACTGTCATTGGTGGGTTGGAGTTGGCCAAATTGCTCCCATGACGTCTTTAATGTTTTTGGTCCTATCTAGTGTATGTTTGTGTATTTACTATTTGTGCCTGCTGGATCGAGCTGTGTAAGTGTGCTTGTACTCACCTAATTGTATTCACCTAGTTGTGTTTGCGGGGGTTGAGCTTTGCTTTTTCGGCCCGCCTCTCAACTGTCAATCAACTGTTTACTAACTACTTTTTTATTTTTTTTTTACCTCCTCACCACACACACACACACACCAGGAAGCAGCCCGTGACAACTGACTAACTCCCAGGTACCTATTTACTGCTAGGTAACAGGGGCATTTACGGTGAAAGAAACTTTGCCCATTTGTTTCTGCCTGGTCCGGGAATCGAATCCGCGCCACAGAATTACGAGTCCTGCGCGCTATCCACCAGGCTACCAGGCCCCCCCTCCCCCCAGCTGTGTGTGTGTGTGTGTGTGTGTGTGTGTGTGTGTGTGTGTGTGTGTGTGTGTGTGTGTGTGTGTGTGTGTAATTACTTAAGTGTAATTACCTAAGTGTAGTTACATGATGTAGTTACACTACGCTCGTGGTGTCTCGTCTTCCCAGCACTCTGTCATTTAACGCTTTGAAACTACTGACGGTTTTGGCCTCCACCACCTGCTCACTTAACTTGTTCCAACCGTCTACCACTCTGTTTACAAAAGTGAATTTTCTTATTTTTCTTTTGCATCTTTGTTTAGTTAGTTTAAATCTATGACCTCTTGTTCTTGGAGTTCCAGGTCTCGGGAATTCTTCCCTATCAATTTTATAGATTCCTGTTACTATTTTGTACGTAGTGATCATATCGCCTCTTTCTTCTAGCTTCTAGTTTTTTAATATTTAATGCCTCTAACTTCTTCTCGTAGCTCTTGTCCTTCAGTTCTGGGAGCCATTTAGTGGTATGTCTTTACACCTTTTCCAGTTTGTTGATGTGCTTCTTAAGATATGGGCACCACACAACTGCTGCATATTCTAGCTTTGGCCTAACAAAAGTCGTGAACAATTTCTTTAGTATATCGCCATCCATGTATTTAAAAGCAATTCTGAAGTTAGAAAGCGTGGCATAGGCTCCTCGCACAATATTCTTTATGTGGTCCTCAGGTGATAGTTTTCTATCTAGAACCACCCCTAGATCTCTTTCTTTATCAGAATTCTTTAAAGATTTCTCACATAATTTATAGGTTGTGTGGGGTCTATGTTCTCCTATTCCACATTCCATAACATGGCATTTATTCACATTAAATTCCATTTGCCAAGTGGTGCTCCATATACTTATTTTGTCCAGGTCATCTTGAAGGGCATGACAATCATCTAAGTTTCTTATCCTTCCTATTATCTTAGCATCATCAGCAAACATCTTCATATAATTATGTATACCAACTGGTAGATCATTTATGTTGAAAATAAACATCACTGGTGCAAGAACTGAACCCTGTGGTTCTCCACTTGTGACATTTCTCCAGTCCGATACATGCTTCTGATCACAGCCCTCATTTTTTCTATCAAAAATTTTTTCAGCCATGTTAGAAGCTTACCTGTCACCCCTCCAATATGTTCCAGTTTCCAGAACATCCCACTATGGGTCACTGTTCAGATTACAAAGGATTACAAAGAAAATCAAACCATAACAGATCTGGGACAAAGATGGTGGTGGAAGGCTTCTGGCAGCAGCAACACTCTCAGGTGTAGATTTGAAGAAGGTATTTGTCTGATCATTTCATGAAAGTGTATATAATGTAACTTTTACCCGCTTCTCTTGGCGAGCTCCTAAAGAAACAATAATTGTGTTCATTGATTTCGTGTATCAATAATGTTAACATTTGCTACCGTTGTGCTAGCCACGGAACATCTGCTACCGTTGTGCTAGCCACGGAACATCTGCTACCGTTGTGCTAGCCACGGAACATCTGCCAACTTGTGAATGCTGCGCGCCTCAAAGGTGATCAAAACTGTATCAGTCTTAAAAAATACTCTACAACCAACTGTATTGAGCATGAACGATCATGTCGTATACTGCATGAATTATTGGAAATAATTTCCACATCTTATATTAAATACCATTTTAACCTTAAAATAGGTAATTAGATTCTTATGAGGATGCGTCCTCTGTTTAAAACTATGAGACTAATTATTAAATATTAATTATTTAACTGAATTCTATGATAACTTGCCCTGTGTTATAATAATTATTTCACATAGTGGAGGACGAGTTGGAGTAAGTAGGTCTTTAGAGGACCACCTTGTTGGAGCAGGTGTGCAGGCAGATCATCTCAACCCAACTGGGGAAGAGGACCAGCTCCAGGTTACAGGCCAAAGCAACGAAACCTACAACCTGACACAGGTTTGGAGGGCGACCTGGGTTAAGGCGGAGTATGGGGAGTGGTTGGTAGGGGCCTACAAGTAATAAGCGACGTAATATACCCCCCCCCCCTAGTAACGACGACCCAATCAGCAAAGGGGTCAATCCCTCCAATTACTCTGTTTCTCCAGGTAACTCTCGAATCTATACCCATTGAAGGTGGGCAGCGAGGCAAGGATGGTTTCCGGTCTTCCAAGAACGTAGCAGCCGCAACTTAGGTGAAATACCCCATCTTGCCCACAGGCGCAGGAACACAGTCAACATAAAGACTATTATCATGCTCGGCTAATTGGTTGGATCTAAAGAGGAGCTGCTTCGTATGGGCCAGTAGGCCTTCTGCAGCTACCTTACTTCTTATGTTCATATGTTCATACTAAATAATATGAAAGGGCTGAGGCAGTACTTGTGTTTAGTACATCAATTACTTGCACATCAACACGAGGCTATTGAGTAACTGATATTGTAACACCACCAGCTGTTCTCTCTCTCACAAATATGCTAAGTATCTTGTTCTTAGTTCTGGCCGGGAACTTGAGGAAGACTAAGCATGTGAGCGCAGTTATGACGAGAGACTTAAAATAACCACAAGTAAGAAAACGAAGATTTAATATAAAATCTTTGTTGATATGTGAACTAATAATATACAATTTGTCTTTTCCCAGTTTAAGGATTAAACTCCCGGGATGAGGTGGCTGGTCTGTAGTGACGAGTTGAGAGGTCGACTCTAGTCTAGAGATGTTACTCTATAGGCTCTGGGACACGAGTCTTCTCAACAGCTAAGCTCTTTATTACTTTACAAACAATTTAGATAATCTATTGTTTTAACAAAAAACTAATTTACTTACTGAATCAAATAGAATTAAATTAAAGCACAAGATAATCTGATTTTAATTAGCACAAATATAACCCTCCAACTGGGAATTGTGGAACAAATAATTAAATATAAATTCGACTTGCTCTAACTTAAGTATATGCTTGACTTATCCACATAACTCCACATGTATTGAGCAAGGATGATTGTATCATAGGAAGGCTGCATTCAGCTAGGATGATTATGTCATATCAAGGCTGTATTGAGTGCGGATGATTGTCATATGACAACCCATCATCCTGAAATGACAGTACTTGTAGTAACTGTTTGGTCCATAAGTACCAATATGCAGTAATGGACCACCAGTAAACCACTTTCTGTACTATTAATTTTCGAGAGTCGAGAAAAACTAAAGGTAAAAAATCAACTTAAATGCAGGCGATGAGTCACAATAACGTGGCTAAAGTATGTTGACCAGACCACACACTAGAAGGTGAAGGGACGACCACGTTTCGGTCCGTCCTGGACCATTATCAAGTCGATTGTCGACTTGAGAATTGTCACAATTGACTTGAGAATGGTCCAGGACGGACAGAAACGTCGTCGTCCCTTCACCTTCTAGTGTGTGGTCTGGTCAACTCAACTTAAATGTTCCTGGGACTAACCTAGCACATGTGTGTAGGACCGACGATGGGCACGAGAGGTCAGGTCTTTTATTTATTCTGCTGTTAAAATGTTTGTCCAAATACAATAATACAAAAGACAACTTTCTGGTGGTCCATCACTACATGTTGGTACTTTCTATCAAATAGTTACTGTAAGAACTTACTGTAAGGATGGTCTACACAGGAGGTGTGGACAGGCGGTCCCAGTGATTAATAACCAGCAGTGGGGTGTGACTGTGGTGATTACACCAACTGCCTCGTTTCGAAACATTAGCCACAACCACTTGGGCTGGACGGTAGAGCGATGGTCTCGCTTCATGCAGGTCGGCGTTCAATCCCCCCCCCCACCCCCCCCACCCCGACAGTACAAGTGTTTTTTGCACCATTCCTTCCCTGCGTCCCATCCCAAATCCTTATCCTGACCCCTTCCAAGTGCTAATTAGTAATAACTTGGCGCATTCTTCCGTGATAGTTCCCTGCCTGGCCTGCCTCACCGTCTACTGTCATCAGCTCGGTGTGGCTCCTCCCGCAGTCTGCCTTTTACTTTATCATTACCATGTGTGGTACTTGTCCAACTCTGAAACCTAATATGACAATTTGAAATTTGTTTATGTCAGCATGCGATCTCTGACGCCTCACACTGTTCTACTCTACAGGTGTTTCTCACTGTTCTTCTCAACAGGTGTTTCTCACTGTTCTACTCTACAGGTGTTTCTCACTGTTCTACTCTACAGGTGTTTCTCACTGTTCTACTCTACAGGTGTTTCTCACTGTTCTACTCTACAGGTGTTTCTCACTGTTCTACTCTACAGGTGTTTCTCACTGTTCTTCTCAACAGGTGTTTCTCACTGTTCTACTCTACAGGTGTTTCTCACTGTTCTACTCTACAGGTGTTTCTCACTGTTCTACTCTACAGGTGTTTCTCACTGTTCTACTCGGCGGGTGTTTCTCATCGTTCTATTCTACAGGTGTTTCAGGAAGTTATCTGGTGACGGTCACTTCAAGTGACCGTCACCAACGGTGACCGTCACCAACGGTGACCGTCACCAACGGTGACCGTCACCGTGTTGTTAACAAACTACTCTCAGAAGAGAACTATCAGGGGAAAGCGCTAAGCCATTACGACTATATAGCACTTGGAAGGGGTCAGGATAAGGATATGGGATGGGACGGGGGGGGGGAATAGTGCCCAATCACTTGGACAGAGTTAATACTAATCCACCAGATTTCAGTACAATTGTACTTATATTTGTACTGAAATCTGTACTTTGTACTGAAAGTACTTATTTGTATGTATAATTCAGTACAATTATACTTATTTTTACTATTTATATTTGTTCGAACATTTATACTTATAATAATATGATACGTAAATATAATTATATACTGAATAATCTAGATTTTATCATTTATCACCAAAAAGAGTCATTAAGAGTTGATGCTGGAGTGAAGGAATGTGTCATCCCGAGTGGGCTTCTCAAGCAGTCGCCAGCACACACTAATTATCTACAAAGGTTTATAAAGGATTTCAAAGAACAACAGAACACCAGATTAAGAATAGGCACTTTGTTCTGACGGCCCGTTGTTGCTTGCAACTGTTAGTAAATCTTCGTAATTCCTTTGAAAGTGTCTTGTGCCGACTGAGTGAGTAGCCCACTTGGGATGGTGATGGAGGCAGTGTAGAGTGACTCCCTCACTTGGGATGGTGATGGTGAGTGTGTAGAGTGACTCCCTCACTCGGGATGGTGATGGAGGCAGTGTAGAGTGACTCCCTCACTTGGGATGGTGATGGAGGCAGTGCAGAGTGACTCCCTCACTTGGGATGTTGATGGTGAGAGTGTAGAGTGACTCCCTCACTTGGGATGGTGATGGAAGCAGTGTAGAGTGACTCCCCCACTTGGGATGGTGATGGAGGCAGTGCAGAGTGACTCCCTCACTTGGGATGGTGATGGAGGCAGTGTAGAGTGACTCCCTCACTTGGGATGGTGATGGTGAGAGTGAAGAGTGACTCCCTCACTTGGGATGGTGATGGCGAGAGTGTAAAGTGACTCCCTCACTTGGGATGGTGATGGAGGCAGTGTATAGTGACTCCCTCACTTGGGATGGTGATGGAGGCAGTGTAGAGTGACTCCCTCACTTGGGATGGTGATGGCGAGAGTGTAAAGTGACTCCCTCACTTGGGATGGTGATGGAGGCAGTGTATAGTGACTCCCTCACTTGGGATGGTGATGGAGGCAGTGTAGAGTGACTCCCTCACTTGGGATGGTGATGGCGAGAGTGTAAAGTGACTCCCTCACTTGGGATGGTGATGGAGGCAGTGTATAGTGACTCCCTCACTTGGGATGGTGATGGAGGCAGTGTAGAGTGACTCCCTCACTTGGGATGGTGATGGCGAGAGTGTAAAGTGACTCCCTCACTTGGGATGGTGATGGTGAGAGTGTAGAGTGACTCCCCCACTTGGGATGGTGATGGAGGCAGTGTAGAGTGACTCCCTCACTTGGGATGGTGATGGTGACAGTGTAGAGTGACTCCCTCAATCCTGGAGGGTAGTGCCAGAGCACCCTAGTGGAGGGTAGTGCCAGAGCACCCTAGCGGAGGGGCGGTGGCAGAACACCCTAGTGGAGGGTAGTGGCAGAGCACCCTAGCCGAGGGTAGTGCCAGAGCACCCTAGCCGAGGGTAGTGCCAGAGCACCCTAGCCGAGGGTAGTGCCAGAGCACCCTAATGGAGGGTAGTGCCATAGCACCCTAGTGGAGGGTAGTGCCAGAGCACCCTAGTGGAGGGTGGTGCCAGAGCACCCTAATGGAGGGTGGTGCCAGAGCACCCTAATGGAGGGTGGTGCCAGAGCACCCTAGTGGAGGGTAGTGCCAGAGCACCCTAGCGGAGGGTAGTGGCAGAGCACCCTAGTGGAGGGTAGTGCCAGAGCACCCTAATGGAGGGTAGTGCCAGAGCACCCTAGTGGAGGGTAGTGCCAGAGCACCCTAGCGGAGGGTAGTGCCAGAGCACCCTAGTGGAGGGGTAGTGCCAGAGCACCCTAGTGGAGGGGTAGTGCCAGAGCACCCTAGTGGAGGGGTAGTGCCAGAGCACCCTAGTGGAGGGGTAGTGCCAGAGCACCCTAGTGGAGGGGTAGTGGCAGAGCACCCTAGTGGAGGGGTAGTGCCAGAGCACCCTAGTGGAGGGTAGTGCCAGAGCACCCTAGCGGAGGGGTAGTGCCAGAGCACCCTAGTGGAGGGGTAGTGCCAGAGCACCCTAGTGGAGGGGTAGTGCCAGAGCACCCTAGCGGAGGGGTAGTGCCAGAGCACCCTAGCGGAGGGGTAGTGCCAGAGCACCCTAGTGGAGGGGTAGTGCCAGAGCACCCTAGCGGAGGGGTAGTGCCAGAGCACCCTAGTGGAGGGGTAGTGCCAGAGCACTCTAGTGGAGGGGTAGTGCCAGAGCATCCTAGCGGAGGGGTAGTGCCAGAGCACCCTAGCGGAGAGGTAGTGCCAGAGCACCCTAGTGGAGGGTAGTGCCAGAGCACCCTAGCGGAGGGGTAGTGCCAGAGCACCCTAGTGGAGGGGTAGTGCCAGAGCACCCTAGCGGAGGGTAGTGCCAGAGCACCCTAGTGGAGGGGTAGTGCCAGAGCACCCTAGCGGAGGGGTAGTGGCAGAGCACCCTAGCGGAGGGGTAGTGGCAGAGCACCCTAGCGGAGGGGTAGTGGCAGAGCACCCTAGCGGAGGGTAGTGCCAGAGCACCCTAGTGGAGGGGTAGTGCCAGAGCACCTTAGCGGAGGGGTAGTGCCAGAGCACCCTAGTGGAGGGTAGTGCCAGAGCACCTTAGTGGAGGGGTAGTGCCAGAGCACCCTAGTGGAGGGGTAGTGCCAGAGCACCCTAGCGGAGGGTAGTGCCAGAGCACCCAGTTGTTAGCGTCTGGGTTATGATCAAGCGTGTCCAATTCTGAGGGCTCAGGCTCCTTCCACTCAAGATGGCGGAGCCAGTCAAGCCGAGAGTAATTCCTACTGGCTTAGAGTGGGGCGGAGATAACAAAGAGCAGAGCCCGCCACAATCCCAGGGGCCGCCACAACCTTTGTCTAGAAATGAAAACACGACCCGAGCACATGCGCTACACCGACACACACTATATACCACCCGCACACAAGGTATATTCTCAGAGAAACATTAAATCAATGAGACTCCTTTAACATTTGTGTAACATAAAGTCACCTGCGAGGTTCTCACCAACAGGACAACGAGGGTTAACACCAACAAACGCAACGTTTCCTGACATTCAGAAACGACTTTTTGGTATTAAACGAGTCCTGGATGTTCTGTTCTTCATATTTTTGACAACTTTTATGGGAAAATAAAATAAATAATATGTCTCCCTGTCAGGGTGGTCGGCCGGTCACGCGGTCGTCGGCCGGTCACGCGGTCGTCGGCCGGTCACGCGGTCGTCGGCCGGTCACGCGGTCGTCGGCCGGTCACGCGGTCGTCGGCCGGTCACGCGGTCGTCGGCCGGTCACGCGGTCGTCGGCCGGTCACGCGGTCGTCGGCCGGTCACGCGGTCGTCGGCCGGTCACGCGGTCGTCGGCCGGTCACGCGGTCGTCGGCCGGTCACGCGGTCGTCGGCCGGTCACGCGGTCGTCGGCCGGTCACGCGGTCGTCGGCCGGTCACGCGGTCGTCGGCAAGTCACGCGGTCGTCGGCAACAGTAGAAACAGCGACACGGACAAGGGCACAGGCAAGGGCACGACCAGGGCACGGACAGCGGCACGTGCAGGGGAAACAGACCAGGACACGGACAGCGGCACGTGCAGGGGGAACGGACCAGGGCACGGACAGCGGCACGAACAGTGGCACCGACCGGGGCACTGACAACGGAATGGACCGGGGCACGGATCAGGGCACGGACAGGGGCACAGACAAGTTCACGGGCAGGACGATGAACCTAAACTTATATTCCTTCAATTTTAATAATCACAAAATGTATTAATTTACCAAATACAACCGCAGGGAGAACTAGCCTTACCTATCCACGAAGAAAAACACTCAATCTCAAATGTAAATGTTGTAGTCTTTAATCAGCAAGACAATAACATTTCTTTGGAAAATCAAGAGTCATCAATAACATGCAGTAAGTAATTATCCAAAGGCGGGGCCGCGTGGGGAAGCCTGGGTACAGCTCCGTCAGTGTCGATATCCGCAACGTGCGGATATCACTGAAGATGCCAACACGAGAATATAAGGACGTAAGTCGCTGAATCCGGAACCAATATAAATGGTCCCGGATTCAGCAAGGCTTCTATCCTTGCTATCGAAGGGCAAATGGGCCCTGATAGGGATATTAGAACAGCAAGACATACGAACATCGTGAACATCGGGATATTCTACAAGGAGGTGCACGACTCTAGCAGATGGGTAACAAATGGATCATGGTTCAGAAACAAGAGAGCAGTTGAGTTAGGGTTATCAGAAGTAGCTGGAAAGGAGGGAAAATAGAATATCTGCGGGATTTAACGGGACGAGCGCCAAGTATTGACTTTTGGAGACAAACACAGTCGTGAAAAATGCGAGATCAAAAGTGGCAGTCCATTAAAACTGGAAAAAAAACATGGATAGTTCTTTGAAGAACAGTCATACGGAAGAGCTTTTATGTCATAAAACAAAAGACAAAGATACGAGGCAAAGAATAGGGCACAGGCCTAGGTAAGACCAGTACCAGATACATGAGGGTTGGGAGAGCGGCCGTAAGCAGGGTGACCAAGTCGACAAGATCCTGTGAGGAAGGCGGCGCCGGGCGGGGTGACGAAGGAGTCCCGCTCAGTAGGGGACACAAACGATGGCGCCTCTGTATCAGGGGCAGCATCAGAGGTAGGAAGGCACCCTCACTTCCATAACGATATCAGATGGATCGATCCCCGCCCTAGACTGGAGGAGGTACAGGAACAAGACTGGATTGGTGGGTTAGGAAAAGCCTCCTGGCCCGCCGGGGACTTAGTGGCCAGGCTCACGTGTCTGACGGAGCAGCCCCTCCTCCCACATATGCTGGACCATCAAAAAGTTCAAGTTCTGTTTTGTTTTTTGTTGTTTCAGATTCAGCTACTTGGAACAAAAAGTTCTAAGTAGCACAGGCTATGGTGACCCCGTAGTGGTTTTGTATTACTGAATTAGTCCAAATACGATTTGAATAAAAAATCATAACCAAACCTGGCAATCCTAGGCCTAAGACAAGTTTTCTTCTGCCTAATGTAATAAGGACACGGACAATCTCTTGGGTAACAGGGACAATATACCAGGGTTACCAATGAACGGTCTGAACAGAATCCCAGAGACCAACTGGGACACCAACCCTACACTGCCCACCTGACCCGATATATAACCAGACGAGCTAACTAGAGGAGCCGATTGATTTAGATGGGCCACACTGAACTTCCTGTATTAACACTGTTCTCCTGCCAAAGGGCCGAAGTCGCTACATAGACTTATCATCCAGCTGACGCAAGAATGGGGAATACATAGGTCCTCATACACGGACGAGCATATGGAGGTGTGTTTCGTTTTTGCACCACCACAGTGGGTAAGAGAGGGGGAGGGGGGGCAGGACCCACTCCTACCTATCCACCGGGGATGCACAATAGCTCCCTCACCAAGACAAGGACCCACCCACTGAGGGGAGGGGGGTAATAAAATGTACACAAAATCATTGAACACCAATGTCAAATAAACCCTTAAGAGACCACCGTGTATTACCCATTGAACAACCTGCAGCCAACCTGCATAAGTAACTCACACAGCTGTTACTTCTTGGTGTGAATTGTTGGCAAAGTTCATTGTTGGTCAACACTTGTACTACATGAACGACCATCTCATGATAACAAAGCTCTGTGTATAACCACGAATTTATTTTCTACTACATAAATCTATATAACTTCTCTACACCACTACATACCCTCCCGACATTTTTAAGCTATAGAGTGCGCTTGAGGGAGGGAAAGAGGAGTAGACTTACTCTTGTGGTTGGTGGGCGTGGCTCTGCGGTCGTAGTTCCTCAGTAGACTGTCCAAGATCCTGAGGTGAGCTGTCGTCACCTTGTTGGGTCTGTCGGGAGAGAAACTCTGGTCACGACTTATATCAACTACATGACGCTCTATACTATTCTCTTTCTATTTAGAAAGTCTCCAAGCATTAAGAATAACTTCTGAGTGATAAACATGAAGTAGGATACTAACAAGTCAAAAAGTATGTTAATTCAGTCATATACGAAAAGCATAATAAGAGGTAAGGTAAGGTAATTACCAAGAGAAAGTGCTAAGCCATTATGACTATATTGCACTTGGAGAGGGTATGAGGATAAGGATTTGGGAGGATAAGGAATGGTGCCCAACCATTTGGACAGTCGAGGATTGACCGTCGACTTGCACCGTCGCTCTACCGTCCAGGCCAAACGCTTGGCCATAACAAAAACAAGTATAGTGTAGTGGACAAACAACATACTACTCTTCGTTACTGCTAACAAAAGAGTTGTGTTGCTGTGTTAGGCACCTCGGCCAACCTGCAGCTCCACTGCACATTTACAGCCTCGGCACCCCAACACCACCACGCTTACTCCATGGCTTTACACACAACCAATCTCCCTTAACAAACAAAATTGCTACACGCAAAAAAAATCTTCTAATCATTGATACCTGGTTAATGGGGTTCTGGGAGTTGTTCTACTCCCCAAGCCCGGCCCGAGGCCAGGCTTGACTTGTGAGAGTTTGGTCCACCAGGCTGTTGCTTGGAGCGGCCCGCAGGCCCACATTATCCACCATAGGCTCGTTGGTCCGGCACTTCTTTAAGAAAATTATCTTAAAATTATCTTAAATTATCCACACACTCCTTACCCCTCACAGCCACACTCCTCCCCCCTCACAGCCACACTCCTCCCCCCCTCACAGCCACACTCCTCCCCCCCTCACAGCCACACTCCTCCCCCCCTCACAGCCACACTCCTCCCCCCCTCACAGCCACACTCCTCCCCCCCTCACAGCCACACTCCTCCCCCCCTCACAGCCACACTCCTCCCCCCTCACAGCCACACTCCTCCCCCCCTCACAGCCACACTCCTCCCCTCTCACAGCCACACTCCTCCCCCCCTCACAGCCACACTCCTCCCCCCCTCACAGCCACACTCCTCCCCCCCTCACAGCCACACTCCTCCCCCCTTCACAGCCACACTCCTCCCCCTCACAGCCACACTCCTCCCCCCTCACAGCCACACTCCTCCCCCCTCACAGCCACACTCCTCCCCCCTCACAGCCACATTCCTCCCCCCCTCACAGCCACACTCCTCCCCCCTCACAGCCACACTCCTCCCCCCTCACAGCCACACTCCTCCCCCCCTCACAGCCACACTTCTCCCCCCTCACAGCCACATTCCTCCCCCCCTCACAGCCACATTCCTCCCCCCTCACAGCCACATTCCTCCCCCCCTCACAGCCACACTCCTCCCCCCCTCACAGCCACACTCCTCCCCCCCTCACAGCCACACTCCTCCCCCCTCACAGCCACACTCCTCCCCCCTCACAGCCACACTCCTCCCCCCTCACAGCCACACTCCTCCCCCTCACAGCCACACTCCTCCCCCCTCACAGCCACACTCCTCCCCCCTCACAGCCACACTCCTCCCCCCTCACAGCCACACTCCTCCCCCCCTCACAGCCACACTCCTCCCCCCTCACAGCCACATTCCTCCCCCCCTCACAGCCACACTCCTCCCCCCTTCACAGCCACACTCCTCCCCCCTCACAGCCACATTCCTCCCCCCCTCACAGTCACACTCCTCCCCCCTCTCACAGTCACACTCCTCCCCCCCTCACAGTCACACTCCTCCCCCCTCTCACAGTCACACTCCTCCCCCCCCTCACAGCCACATTCCTCCCCCCCCCCTCAGTCACACTCCTCCCCCCCTCACAGTCACACTCCTCCCCCCTTCACAGCCACATTCCTCCCCCCCTCACAGTCACACTCCTCCCCCCTCTCACAGTCACACTCCTCCCCCCCCTCACAGCCACATTCCTCCCCCCCCCCTCAGTCACACTCCTCCCCCCCTCACAGTCACACTCCTCCCCCCTTCACAGCCACATTCCTCCCCCCCTCACAGTCACACTCCTCCCCCCTCACAGCCACACTCCTCCCCCCTCACAGCCACACTCCTCCCCCCTCACAGCCACATTCCTCCCCCCCTCACAGTCACACTCCTCCCCCCTCACAGCCACACTCCTCCCCCCTCACAGCCACATTCCTCCCCCCCTCACAGTCACACTCCTCCCCCCCCTCACAGCCACACTCCTCCCCCCTCACAGCCACATTCCTCCCCCCCTCACAGTCACACTCCTCCCCCCCTCACAGTCACACTCCTCCCCCCCTCACAGTCACACTCCTCCCCCCCTCACAGTCACACTCCTCCCCCTCTCACAGCCACACTCCTCCCCCCTTCACAGCCACACTCCTCCCCCTCACAGCCACACTCCTCCCCCCTCACAGCCACACTCCTCCCCCCTCACAGCCACACTCCTCCCCCCTCACAGCCACACTCCTCCCCCCTCACAGCCACACTCCTCCCCCCTCACAGCCACACTCCTCCCCCCTCACAGCCACACTCCTCCCCCCTCACAGCCACACTCCTCCCCCCTCACAGCCACATTCCTCCCCCCCTCACAGCCACATTCCTCCCCCCCTCACAGCCACATTCCTCCCCTGCTCACAGCCACACTCCTCCCCCCCTCACAGCCACACTCCTCCCCCCCTCACAGCCACACTTCTCCCCCCTCACAGCCACACTTCTCCCCCTCTCACAGCCACACTTCTCCCCCCTCACAGCCACATTCCTCCCCCCTCACAGCCACATTCCTCCCCCCTCACAGCCACATTCCTCCCCCCCTCACAGCCACACTCCTCCCCCCTCACAGCCACACTCCTCCCCCCTCACAGCCACACTCCTCCCCCCTCACAGCCACACTCCTCCCCCCTCACAGCCACACTCCTCCCCCCTCACAGCCACACTCCTCCCCCCTCACAGCCACACTCCTCCCCCCTCACAGCCACACTCCTCCCCCCTCACAGCCACACTCCTCCCCCCCTCACAGCCACACTCCTCCCCCTTTCACAGCCACATTCCTCCCCCCCCTCACAGCCACACTCCTCCCCCCTTCACAGCCACACTCCTCCCCCCTCACAGCCACATTCCTCCCCCCCTCACAGTCACACTCCTCCCCCCCTCACAGTCACACTCCTCTCCCCCTCACAGCCACATTCCTCCCCCCCCCTCAGTCACACTCCTCCCCCCCTCACAGTCACACTCCTCCCCCCTTCACAGCCACATTCCTCCCCCCCTCACAGTCACATTCCTCCCCCACTCACAGTCACACTCCTGCCCCCCTCACAGCCACACTCCTCCCCCCTCACAGCCACATTCCTCCCCCCTCACAGTCACACTCCTCCCCCCCTCACAGCCACACTCTTCCCCTCTCACAGCCACATTCCTCCCCTGCTCACAGCCACACTCCTCCCCCCCTCACAGCCACACTCCTCCCCCCCTCACAGCCACACTTCTCCCCCCTCACAGCCACACTTCTCCCCCCTCACAGCCACACTTCTCCCCCTCTCACAGCCACACTTCTCCCCCCTCACAGCCACATTCCTCCCCCCTCACAGCCACATTCCTCCCCCCTCACAGCCACATTCCTCCCCCCCTCACAGCCACACTCCTCCCCCCTCACAGCCACACTCCTCCCCCCTCACAGCCACACTCCTCCCCCCTCACAGCCACACTCCTCCCCCCTCACAGCCACACTCCTCCCCCCTCACAGCCACACTCCTCCCCCCTCACAGCCACACTCCTCCCCCCTCACAGCCACACTCCTCCCCCCCTCACAGCCACACTCCTCCCCCTTTCACAGCCACATTCCTCCCCCCCCCCTCACAGCCACACTCCTCCCCCCTTCACAGCCACACTCCTCCCCCCTCACAGCCACATTCCTCCCCCCCTCACAGTCACACTCCTCCCCCCCTCACAGTCACACTCCTCCCCCCCTCACAGCCACATTCCTCCCCCCCCCTCAGTCACACTCCTCCCCCCCTCACAGTCACACTCCTCCCCCCTTCACAGCCACATTCCTCCCCCCCTCACAGTCACATTCCTCCCCCACTCACAGTCACACTCCTGCCCCCCTCACAGCCACACTCCTCCCCCCTCACAGCCACATTCCTCCCCCCTCACAGTCACACTCCTCCCCCCCTCACAGCCACACTCTTCCACTCTCACAGCCACATTCCTCCCCCCCTCACAGTCACACTCCTCCCCCCCTCACAGCCACACTCCTCCCCCCCCTCACAGCCACATTCCTCCCCCCCTCACAGCCACACTCCTCCCCCCTCACAGCCACATTCCTCCCCCCCTCACAGCCACACTCCTCCCCACTCACAGTCACACTCCTCCCCCTCTCACAGCCACACTCCTCCCCTCTCACAGCCACACTCCTCCCCCCTTCAAAGCCACACTCCTCCCCCCTCACAGCCACACTCCTCCCCCCTCACAGCCACACTTCTCCCCCCTCACAGTCACACTCCTCCCCCTCTCACAGCCACACTCCTCCCCTCTCACAGCCACACTCCTCCCCCCTTCACAGCCACACTCCTCCCCCCCTCACAGCCACATTCCTCCCCCCCTCACAGCCACACTCCTCCCCCCTCACAGCCACACTCCTCCCCCCTCACAGCCACATTCCTCCCCCCCTCACAGTCACACTCCTCCCCCCCTCACAGCCACACTCCTCCCCCTCTCACAGCCACACTCCTCCCCCCTTCACAGCCACACTCCTCCCCCCCTCACAGCCACACTCCTCCCCCCTCACAGCCACACTCCTCCCCCCTCACAGCCACACTCCTCCCCCCCTCACAGCCACACTCCTCCCCCCTCACAGCCACACTCCTCCCCCCTCACAGCCACACTCCTCCCCCCTCACAGCCACATTCCTCCCCCCCTCACAGTCACACTCCTCCCCCCCTCACAGCCACACTCCTCCCCCCCTCACAGCCACACTCCTCCCCCCTCACAGCCACACTCCTCCCCCCCCTCACAGCCACACTCCTCCCCCCCTCACAGCCACACTCCTCCCCCCTCACAGCCACACTCCTCCCCCCCTCACAGCCACACTCCTCCCCCCTCACAGCCACACTCCTCCCCCCTCACAGCCACATTCCTCCCCCCCTCACAGCCACACTCCTCCCCCCCTCACAGCCACACTCCTCCCCCCTCACAGCCACACTCCTCCCCCCTCACAGCCACACTCCTCCCCCCTCACAGCCACACTCCTCCCCCCTCACAGCCACATTCCTCCCCCCCTCACAGCCACATTCCTCCCCCCCTCACAGCCACACTCCTCCCCCCCTCACAGCCACACTCCTCCCCCCTCACAGCCACACTCCTCCCCCCCTCACAGCCACACTTCTCCCCCCCTCACAGCCACACTTCTCCCCCTCTCACAGCCACACTTCTCCCCCCTCACAGCCACATTCCTCGCCCCCTCACAGCCACATTCCTCCCCCCTCACAGCCACATTCCTCCCCCCCTCACAGCCACACTCCTCCCCCCTCACAGCCACACTCCTCCCCCCCTCACAGCCACACTCCTCCCCCCCTCACAGCCACACTCCTCCCCCCTCACAGCCACACTCCTCCCCCCTCACAGCCACACTCCTCCCCCCTCACAGCCACACTCCTCCCCCCCTCACAGCCACACTCCTCCCCCCCTCACAGCCACATTCCTCCCCCCCTCACAGCCACACTCCTCCCCCCTCACAGCCACATTCCTCCCCCCCTCACAGTCACACTCCTCCCCCCCTCACAGCCACATTCCTCCCCCCCCCTCAGTCACACTCCTCCCCCCCTCACAGTCACACTCCTCCCCCCTTCACAGCCACATTCCTCCCCCCTCACAGTCACATTCCTCCCCCCTCACAGTCACACTCCTCCCCCCCTCACAGCCACACTCCTCCCCCCTCACAGCCACACTCCTCCCCCCCTCACAGTCACACTCCTCCCCCCCCTCACAGCCACACTCCTCCCCCCTCACAGCCACATTCCTCCCCCCCTCACAGCCACACTCCTCCCCCCTCACAGCCACACTCCTCCCCCCCTCACAGTCACACTCCTCCCCCCCCTCACAGCCACACTCCTCCCCCCTCACAGTCACACTCCTCCCCCCTCACAGTCACACTCCTCCCCCCTCACAGTCACACTCCTCCCCCTCTCACAGCCACACTCCTCCCCTCTCACAGCCACACTCCTCCCCCCTTCACAGCCACACTCCTCCCCCCCTCACAGCCACACTCCTCCCCCCCTCACAGCCACACTCCTCCCCCCTCACAGCCACACTCCTCCCCCCTCACAGCCACACTCCTCCCCCCTCACAGTCACACTCCTCCCCCCTCACAGTCACACTCCTCCCCCTCTCACAGCCACACTCCTCCCCCTTCACAGCCACACTCCTCCCCCCCTCACAGCCACACTCCTCCCCCCTCACAGCCACACTCCTCCCCCCCTCACAGCCACACTCCTCCCCCCTCACAGCCACACTCCTCCCCCCTCACAGCCACACTCCTCCCCCCTCACAGCCACACTCCTCCCCCCTTCACAGCCACACTCCTCCCCCCTTCACAGCCACACTCCTCCCCCCTCACAGCCACACTCCTCCCCCCTCACAGCCACACTCCTCCCCCCTCACAGCCACATTCCTCCCCCCTCACAGCCACATTCCTCCCCCCTCACAGCCACACTCCTCCCCCCCTCACAGCCACACTCCTCCCCCCCTCACAGCCACACTCCTCCCCCCCTCACAGCCACACTCCTCCCCCCCCTCACAGCCACACTTCTCCCCCCTCACAGCCACACTTCTCCCCCTCTCACAGCCACACTTCTCCCCCCTCACAGCCACATTCCTCCCCCCATCACAGCCACATTCCTCCCCCCCTCACAGCCACATTCCTCCCCCCCCTCACAGCCACACTCCTCCCCCCTCACAGCCACACTCCTCCCCCCCTCCCAGCCACACTCCTCCCCCCTCACAGCCACACTCCTCCCCCCTCACAGCCACACTCCTCCCCCCTCACAGCCACACTCCTCCCCCCTCACAGTCACACTCCTCCCCCCTCACAGCCACACTCCTCCCCCCCTCACAGCCACACTCCTCCCCCCTCACAGCCACATTCCTCCCCCCTCACAGCCACACTCCTCCCCCCTCACAGCCACATTCCTCCCCCCCTCACAGTCACACTCCTCCCCCCCTCACAGTCACACTCCTCCCCCCCTCATAGTCACACTCCTCCCCCCCTCACAGTCACACTCCTCCCCCCCTCACAGTCACACTCCTCCCCCCTTCACAGCCACATTCCTCCCCCCTCACAGTCACATTCCTCCCCCCCTCACAGTCACACTCCTCCCCCCCTCACAGCCACACTCCTCCCCCCTCACAGCCACATTCCTCCCCCCCTCACAGTCACACTCCTCCCCCCCTCACAGTCACACTCCTCCCCCCCTCACAGCCACACTCCTCCCCCCCTCACAGCCACATTCCTTCCCCCCTCACAGTCACACTCCTCCCCCCCCTCACAGCCACACTCCTCCCCCCTCACAGCCACACTCCTCCCCCCTTACAGTCACACTCCTCCCCCCTCACAGTCACACTCCTCCCCCTCTCACAGCCACACTCCTCCCCCCTTCACAGTCACACTCCTCCCCCCTCACAGCCACACTCCTCCCCCCTTCACAGCCACACTCCTCCCCCTCACAGCCACACTCCTCCCCCCTCACAGCCACACTCCTCCCCCCTCACAGCCACACTCCTCCCCCCTCACAGCCACATTCCTCCCCCCTCACAGCCACATTCCTCCCCCCTCACAGCCACACTCCTCCCCCCCTCACAGCCACACTCCTCCCCCCCTCACAGCCACACTCCTCCCCCCCTCACAGCCACACTCCTCCCCCCCCTCACAGCCACACTTCTCCCCCCTCACAGCCACACTTCTCCCCCTCTCACAGCCACACTTCTCCCCCCTCACAGCCACATTCCTCCCCCCATCACAGCCACATTCCTCCCCCCCTCACAGCCACATTCCTCCCCCCCCTCACAGCCACACTCCTCCCCCCTCACAGCCACACTCCTCCCCCCCTCCCAGCCACACTCCTCCCCCCTCACAGCCACACTCCTCCCCCCTCACAGCCACACTCCTCCCCCCTCACAGTCACACTCCTCCCCCCTCACAGCCACACTCCTCCCCCCCTCACAGCCACACTCCTCCCCCCCTCACAGCCACATTCCTCCCCCCTCACAGCCACACTCCTCCCCCCTCACAGCCACATTCCTCCCCCCCTCACAGTCACACTCCTCCCCCCCTCACAGTCACACTCCTCCCCCCCTCATAGTCACACTCCTCCCCCCCTCACAGTCACACTCCTCCCCCCCTCACAGTCACACTCCTCCCCCCTTCACAGCCACATTCCTCCCCCCTCACAGTCACATTCCTCCCCCCCTCACAGTCACACTCCTCCCCCCCTCACAGCCACACTCCTCCCCCCTCACAGCCACATTCCTCCCCCCCTCACAGTCACACTCCTCCCCCCCTCACAGTCACACTCCTCCCCCCCTCACAGCCACACTCCTCCCCCCCTCACAGCCACATTCCTTCCCCCCTCACAGTCACACTCCTCCCCCCCCTCACAGCCACACTCCTCCCCCCTCACAGCCACACTCCTCCCCCCTTACAGTCACACTCCTCCCCCCTCACAGTCACACTCCTCCCCCTCTCACAGCCACACTCCTCCCCCCTTCACAGTCACACTCCTCCCCCCTCACAGCCACACTCCTCCCCCCTTCACAGCCACACTCCTCCCCCTCACAGCCACACTCCTCCCCCCTCACAGCCACACTCCTCCCCCCTCACAGCCACATTCCTCCCCCCCTCACAGCCACATTCCTCCCCCCCTCACAGCCACACTCCTCCCCCCCTCACAGCCACACTCCTCCCCCCCTCACAGCCACACTCCTCCCCCCCTCACAGTCACACTCCTCCCCCCTCACAGCCACATTCCTCCCCCCTCACAGTCACATTCCTCCCCCCCTCACAGTCACACTCCTCCCCCCCTCACAGCCACACTCCTCCCCCCTCACAGCCACACTCCTCCCCCCTCACAGTCACACTCCTCCCCCCTCACAGCCACACTCCTCCCCCCCTCACAGCCACACTCCTCCCCCCCTCACAGCCACATTCCTCCCCCCTCACAGCCACACTCCTCCCCCCCTCACAGTCACACTCCTCCCCCCCTCACAGTCACACTCCTCCCCCCCTCACAGTCACACTCCTCCCCCCTTCACAGCCACATTCCTCCCCCCTCACAGTCACATTCCTCCCCCCCTCACAGTCACACTCCTCCCCCCCTCACAGCCACACTCCTCCCCCCTCACAGCCACATTCCTCCCCCCCTCACAGTCACACTCCTCCCCCCCTCACAGTCACACTCCTCCCCCCCTCACAGCCACACTCCTCCCCCCTCACAGCCACATTCCTTCCCCCCTCACAGTCACACTCCTCCCCCCTCACAGCCACACTCCTCCCCCCCCTTACAGTCACACACCTCCCCCCCTCACAGTCACACTCCTCCCCCTCTCACAGCCACACTCCTCCCCCCTTCACAGTCACACTCCTCCCCCCTCACAGCCACACTCCTCCCCCCTTCACAGCCACACTCCTCCCCCTCACAGCCACACTCCTCCCCCCTCACAGCCACACTCCTCCCCCCTCACAGCCACACTCCTCCCCCCTCACAGCCACATTCCTCCCCCCCTCACAGCCACATTCCTCCCCCCCTCACAGCCACACTCCTCCCCCCCTCACAGCCACACTCCTCCCCCCCTCACAGCCACACTTCTCCCCCCCTCACAGCCACACTTCTCCCCCCCCCCTCACAGCCACACTTCTCCCCCCTCACAGCCACATTCCTCCCCCCCTCACAGCCACATTCCTCCCCCCCTCACAGCCACATTCCTCCCCCCCTCACAGCCACATTCCTCCCCCCCTCACAGCCACACTCCTCCCCCCCTCACAGCCACACTCCTCCCCCCCTCACAGCCACACTCCTCCCCCCCCTCACAGCCACACTCCTCCCCCCTCACAGCCACACTCCTCCCCCCTCACAGCCACACTCCTCCCCCCTCACAGCCACACTCCTCCCCCCTCACAGCCACACTCCTCCCCCCTCACAGCCACACTCCTCCCCCCCTCACAGCCACACTCCTCCCCCCCTCACAGCCACACTCCTCCCCCCCTCACAGCCACACTCCTCCCCCCTCACAGCCACACTCCTCCCCCTTCACAGCCACGCTCCTTACCCCTCACAGCCACACTCCTCCCCCCTTCACAGCCACACTCCTTACCCCTCACAGCCACACTCCTCCCCCCTTCACAGCCACACTCCTTACCCCTCACAGCCACACTCCTCCCCCCTTCACAGTCACACTCCTTACCCCTCACAGCCACACTCCTCCCCCCTTCACAGCCACACTCCTTACCCCTCACAGCCACACTCCTTACCCCCTCACAGCCACACTCCTTACCCCTCACAGCCACACTCCTCCCCCCCTCACAGCCACACTCCTCCCCCCTTCACAGCCACACTCCTCCCCCCCCTCACAGCCACACTCCTCCCCCTTCACAGCCACACTCCTTACCCCTCACAGCCACACTCCTCCCCCCCCTCACAGCCATACTCCTTACCCCTCACAGCCACACTCCTCCCCCCTTCACAGCCACACTCCTTACCCCTCACAGCCACACTCCTTACCCCCCCCCCAATCACAGCCACACTACAATTGATAAATATCGTTCCTTATTCAACATAATGGTTAACCGAGAACATTTTAAACATTTGTTCCCCTTGAGGCGTGGAGGAGTGTGTATACGAGCATCGCGGAGGCCGCCGCCGCCACAGGGCAGGAAGGCTGTCGGGTGTTCTAGTGGATATAAGAGTCAAGTGAGGGTAACCGGCGGGACCACCTCCAGGTCCGTGTACCTGTTTACATCCTGAAACAGTAATGGCTGCCGCAGGTCCATTACGCCCATTTGTATTCCCAATCTTTCCCATTAATATTTTGGAGAATTTCTCAATTTTTTCAATACTTATTTATCTAGATTTTGAATAAACGGAACATATACACAAAATTTACTTGCAAAAATATAGAATAACTGATTCAACCCAACCTGTCCAACTGCAAAGAACGTTTTTCGATCGCATGCGGTACATAACAACCTGTCCTCTTAAAAATAACGACGCTTTTGGCCGTTTACCCGTATGGCCGGAAGTGGACGTAATTTGAAAATTAAAAAAAATGAAAATATATTTGGGATTTTTTTTTTCAACAACAGTAAGTTAAGGGTCCTCTGACAGATTAGGTGGGCAGGAAAATCTTGAAGTTTCAAAACGTTATGAAAAACGTTAATTGAAAGTTTCCTCTTCTAACCTCACCGAGTAAGCCGGACGACTCAAACAGAAAACAGAACAGTACGTCACTTTTGTGAGTTGATTTCATTTCAAATTACGTCCAAATTTGGCCATAGCGCGCATACGAGCGAAAAGCGACGTTATTTTTAAGAGGACGGGTTGTACATAAGGCCAAAAATTGTTGTTCTAGGAAATGGTAGCGGCTCGCGAAAGTGCCGTATTGTCCCGTTTTCTGTTTTGGGTCCTCTGGTAGGTTAGGAGAGGACACTTTACATTGACAGTTTTCTTGACGTTGGGAGACCTTAGGAGGTCGGGCTGCACTATGTGCCATGCAAGGCCCTACTTAAGCACGGTGTAAATTTGTACTTTATTTTCTCAAAAGTGTTTAAGATAAACGTTGTTAAACTTTAATTTACAAGGCGTAAGCTCTCTTATCCGTGACTTAAATATTTGTAGAAGCTTTTCCCGCTTAAATATTTAAACCCGACACCAGTTATTCTCATGAAGCCTCGTCTTTGTTAAATCCGCAGAATAACACAAAATGAGAAGGGTAGTTCAGTGTTTATAGAAATGAATAAGCTCGCAAATAATGTGATATTACCATAATGGTAATGATATTAGGAGTGATATTACCATAATGTTAATTTATAATTTATATAAATGTAAACGAATGTGTGTCTGTACTTACCAAGTTGTACTCACCTAGCTGTGCTTGCGGGGGTTGAGCTTTGGCTCTTTGGTCCCGCCTCGATCTCAACCGTCAATCTACTGGTGTACAGATTCCTGAGCTTCTCGAACTGTATCATATCTGCATTTGAAACTGTAGGAGTCTACACACAGAAATTACAATAACCTGAAGCATCAAATGAACAAATCCACAAGGGCCGTGATGAGGGTTCGAACCTACGTCCGAGAGGATCCCAGACGCTCCTTAATCGCTGTGCAACTGGTTTGTCTCCGAGAGACCTGCAGGATCCGTGTAAGGTCAGTAGCACTCCCGGGTGCAATTCGTTTAACCATGTATTGACAGTTGATTAAGGCGCGTCTGCGATCCTCTCGGACGTAGGTTCGAACCCTCATCACGACCCTTGTGGATTTGTTCATGTGTATGGAGTCTACTTCCACTACATCACTTCCTAGTGCATTCCACTTACTAACTACTCTGACACTGAAAAAGTTCTTTCTAACGTCCCTGTGGCTAATTTGGGTACTCAGCTTCCACGTGTGTCCCCTAGTGCGTGTACCACCCGTGTTAAATAACCCATCTTTGTCTATCCTGTCAATTCCCCTGAGAATTGTGTATGTGGTGATCATGTCTCGCCTAGCTCTTCTGTCTTCCAGCGACGTGAGGTGCAGTTCACGTAGTCTGTCCTCATAACTCATGCCTCTTAGTTGTGGGACTAGTCTAGTGGCATACAACTGAACTTTTTCCAGCTTCGTCTTGTGCTTGACATGGTACGGGCTCCATGCTGGGGCTGCATACTCCAGGATTGGCCTTACATATGTGGTATACAAGGTTCTGAAGGATTCCTTACACAGGTTTCTGAGGGCAGTTCTGATGTTAGCCAGCCTCGCATAGGCCCCTGATGTTATTCTTTTGATGTGGGGATGTGGGCTTCAGGAGACAGGTTTGGTGTGATAACTCCTTTATCTTTCTCGCTGACCTTTTCGGGAAGGACTTCATCTCCCATTCAGTATCCAGTGTCTGACCTCCTATTTCCTCCGCCTAGTTTCATTACCTTACATTTACTTAGGTTGAACTTTAGTAGCCATTTGTTGGACCATTCCTTCAGTTTGTTTAGGTCATCTTGTAGCCTCATACTATCTTCTTCTGTCTTAATCCTCCTCATAATTTTTACATCATCAGCAAACATTCAGAGGAACGAGTCTATTCCCTCTGGAAGATCATTTACCTGTATCAGAAACAGCATAGGTCCAAGCTAGGACTGATCCCTGTGGGACTCCATTGGTGACGCCTCGCCACTCCGAGATCTCCCCCCCCCCTCACAGTGATAGTGGGCTTGGTATCTCAAAGTAATCATCAGCCGTCCTCAGGGTAAAGTGTCACTATAGCCCTTGACTCCTCTCCTTCCCCCCCTTTCTTTCAAGACCCTTCTCCTTCCGCCCTCCCTCTTTCGTGACCCCTCTCCTCTATTCTCTCTTCCCTCTCACTTCCCCCCCTTCTCTCTCTCCCTATCCCTCCCCCTGCAACCTCGGATACACATTTCCATTACTTTATAAAGAAGGGGTACCTGGCTGTTACCAGGTCTCTTTTCCCCCCTCTCTTCGCCACTCTCCACCTCCTTGACGCCGCATCCCTTTGGTCCCCCCTGGGTCCATCCCCTCGTCCCCCCCTCCCCCTCTTCTCTTAGAAAATTTATTATTAAGCACTGAGTGTGTGGGTCTCTAATTTCTTTGTCCTCTTTTTAATTTTGTTTTTTCTCGTTTTATTTTCGTTTATTCTTTTCCCTTCCCCACTCTCCCAGTTCTCTCAAAATGTATTATTAAGGAGCACTGAAACAACTGAATGGGTCTCAAATTATTTGTTAAATCATTTAACTTAGGTCTTCCCCGAGCAGCCTATGTTTGTCCCATACCGCAGACCATTCGCCCTGCAAATTTGAGTGAGGCTAGCTCCAAGCACCTGGCTTCCAACTTTGGACATCCTTTAATAGGTATAGATAAGTACAATGTCTATCTCCTCGAGGTTGGATGCCAAGCACTAGGAGCTAAGCCTCAGTCAACTTTGCATCATAACGGCTGTGTGGGTAAATGCCCACGGGGCTTGGGGGTCCCAACAATTTAAGAGAACAGCATGCTAGGGGCACATACCACTGCCCACAAAGCTCTTGGCACTGCCCACTCTTACGCTTACCATCGCTTGACACGCCTTTTCCTGGGTATCAAGAGTCATACTCCCTCTATATAGAAGTATTCAAGATTTAATTTATTACGTTCAGAGGGACGCGAGAAGCATATTTTTTTAATTATTTCAGTTTTAATTTTGTTGGAAGTAGAGAGGAGCCAAGTCAGTCGGCCAAGATGGCGGACACCAGCGGCCCGAGTAGATTTCCCGCCGAGAATCAACGAGGGACAGTGACAAAAATTTCCGGATGGAGGAGAGGCGATTGGGTACAAACTAGCAGGAGTGACTAATGGAGAAGTGACCCGAGGTCACGTGACGAGAGCACCCAGGTGGTGCGTGCAGCCGCGGACTGGTGGCATTGCATTCTGTATCGTCACCCTATGAGGTTGCACCAATCGCGGCTCCAACAAATTTAGGATTTTCACACGATTATAACATTTAACTTGGACATATCCAAGGGTAACGCTAGAGTGACACCGCCAAGCTTCCTGGGCAAGTTTGGAGGAGGAGCTCTGCAGGTTGAAGACCAGAGCAACTCAGACTCACGGTGTATTAGGAGACAGAGCTGCATGATGGCTCCCTCGCAGTCTCCCCCGTCCTCTGAGCGACCGGGCGAGAGTAGTGTGCAATCCTGGCCAACGTTCAACGACAACAAGACGGTACAGGTGATCACTGAACACCCAGTGGCCGTCCTGCCATCCACAAGAATTGAACGACCAGTGGACCAGCCTACGAGTACCAGATGTCTTGGACTTTGTAACTCCACGGAGGGTCCAAGGCTGCAGGCAAACTCCAACTGGGAGTGAGCGTCAAGGGTGAAGTGTACCGTGGAGTTGGTATACTCACCTGGCCCTCGTCACTCACCCCCGCGTCACTCAGGCCCTCATGTTGTGAGAGGTTGTGACGGAACTGGCAACAGAGAGTAGTTTAGGTGATTGTGTGTGTGTGTGGGGGGGGGGGGATGTAATTTAGTGATTTCCTCCCCATCCCGTCCCTTTCCCACCAGTCTCTCCCCCTCCCATCCCTCCCCTCCCGTCCCTTAATTCCCACCCATTCCTTCCTCTCCCATCCTGTCCCTTCCCGTCCCTCCGCTACCATTCCTTCCCCCTCCCGTCTCTTCCCCTCCCATCCATCCCATCCCTTCCCGTTCGTCCCCTCCCCCTCCCATCCCTTCCCTCACAGGCACATAATTAAACTGTTCAGAGATGCGTTTCACCCGAGAGCTGTAGAAAAAGTGGAAGAGTTTAAAAATTATTTTAGTAAAGCCGAAGTTAGTGGCAAGCCTTCAACGTTGTAAGGCTTGCCACTTACAACGTTGCAACCACAACCAGGCTTGTTTGTGGTTGTGGTGGGTGGGGTCTAGTGTTGATAAGGAACACCCCCCACCAGTATTTAAGAAATAAAAAGGCTAAAACCTGCAGTTACAGCCCCGCTCCTGTGCCAGGTAAGTCCACTACGGGCTCACCCTAGCCCGTGCTACTTGGAACTTTGTGTTCCGAGTAGCTGAATCTATAACATCCTAAACCTAGCTGAATGTGGGTGATGGTGGAGCTGTGACCTTAAACGGCAAGATTGTGTGCGTGTAGTCCCATCCCTGATGGTCCAGTGTCCGGACACTGGCCCCTCCCACCGTCACCACGGTCCAGTGTCCGGACACTGGCCCCTCCCACCGTCACCACGGTCCAGTGTCCGGACACTGGCCCCTCCCACCGTCACCACGGTCCAGTGTCCGGACACTGTACCCTCCCACCGTCACCACGGTCCAGTGTCCGGACACTGTCCCCTCCCACCGTCACCACGGTCCAGTGTCCGGACACTGGCCCCTCCCACCGTCACCACGGTCCAGTGTCCGGACACTGGCCCCTCCCACCGTCACCACGGTCCAGTGTCCGGACACTGGCCCCTCCCACCGTCACCACGGTCCAGTGTCCGGACACTGGCCCCTCCCACCGTCACCACGGTCCAGTGTCCGGACACTGGCCCCTCCCACCGTCACCACGGTCCAGTGTCCGGACACTGGCCCCTCCCACCGTCACCATGGTCCAGTGTCCGGACACTGGCCCCTCCCACCGTCACCATGGTCCAGTGTCCGGACACTGTCCCCTCCCACCGTCACCACGGTCCAGTGTCCGGACACTGTCCCCTCCCACCGTCACCATGGTCCAGTGTCCGGACACTAGCCCCTCCCACCGTCACCATGGTCCAGTGTCCGGACACTGGCCCCTCCCACCGTCACCACGGTCCAGTGTCCGGACACTAGCACCTCCCACCGTAAACATGGTCCAGTGTCCGGACACTGTCCCTTCCAGATGCAGCTGTGAGAACATGTTGAGTATAAGATACAATTTACGTTAAATATTTTAAGATGAGTAAAATAAAAAAAAGTTTGATCGTCGAAGATGTGAAAAGAATGAGCCTTGACAGCCATCACTCTCAGTCCTGTCAAGTGGACAGCTGCTCCTCTGTCCTATATTACAACCTTCAGACAATGATTCACATCATAAGCGTCATTAATATTTCATCAATTCGATCACAAATCTTTTTGTCGTTTGTAAAGAAAAACACAGGTTTTATGTCAATATTTATTTGTGGCAGTAAACCCGGAATATATCTGAATATTCTTTATATCTGAATATTCCGAATATTATATAAAGATATATCTTTATATCTGAATATTCAAGAAGGAGTTATTGCAGCGTTAAACCTGCCAGCGACGCAGGGGTCACCAGCTTCACTAAATCTACATCTGGGTTCAACTACCAAAAAAAATAATGAAGTTTTTGTAAGACAATAGACGTTTCTGTAGCGTGGTACTTAAGATGCAAATACTTTAAGATTGTAAACATGACTGAGTAATACAAACCATCAACGAATTTAGAGAGAGAGAGAGAGAGAGAGAGAGAGAGAGAGAGAGAGAGAGAGAGAGAGAGAGAGAGAGAGAGAGAGAGAGAGAGAGAGAGAGAGATATTTACAACCCAAGTCATTTCCACTTGAGCATTTGTAAAGCGGATTTGGCGGTACATGGAGCAACGTCTGCGTGTATATTATTAAGAGGAGCGCCCTCAGCCCCATCCCAGGCCAAGCCTCGTCCCTGTAGCTTTATCAGTCCCAAACACCACCACAACCACCACCACACACCACCACCACAAAACCACAACCACCACCAGATAACCCCCACCCACCACACAACATCACCACCCAACCTCAATTACCACCCCCCACAACACAACCACACACACGAGGATTAAGACAGGTAAAGATAGTATAAGGCTACAAGATGACCTGGACAAACTGAAGGAATGGTCCAACAAATCGCTACTAAGGTTCAACACAAGTAAATGTAAGGTGCTGAAACCAAGCGAAGGAAGGAGGTGGTCAGACACAGGATACCGAATGGGAAATGAAGTAATTCACGAAACGGACAGCGAGAAAGACGTAGGAATTGATATCACGCCAAACCTGTCTCCTGAAGCCCACATCAAAAGAATAACATCAGCAGCCTATGCGAGGCTGGCTAATTTCAGAACAGCCTTCAGGAACCTGTGTAAGGAATCCTTCAGAACCTTGTATACCACACACGTGAGACCAATCCTGGAGTATGCGGCCCCAGCATAGAGCCCGTACCTTGTCAAACACAAGACGAAGCTGGAAAAAGTTCATACTTAGTCCATACCTAGTTAAACACAAGACGAAGTTAGAGAATATTCGGAGGTATGCCACCAGACTGGTCCTGGAACTGAGAGGAATGAGTTACGAGGAAAGGCTAAGGGAGATGGACCTCACAACCCTGGAAAACAGAAGAGTAAGGGGAGACATGATAACCACCTACAAAATTCTCAGGGAATTAGCAGGGTGGACAAAGGCAAACTCTTTAGCACGGGTGGAACACGAACAAGGGGACACAGGTGGAAACTTAGTACCCAGATGAGACGTTAGAAAGAATTTTTTCAATGTCAAAGTAGTTAACAAATGGAATGCACTAAGTAGTGATGTGGTGGAGGCTGACTCCATACAGTTTCAAATGTAGATATGATAGAGACCAATAGGCTCAGGAATCTGTACACCAGTTGATTCACAGTTGAGAGGCGGGACCAAAGAGCCAGAGCTCAACCCCCGCAAGCACAACTAGGTGAGTACACAAACACCACCACCACCACACACAAACACCACCACCACCACACAAACACCACCACACACACAAACACCACCACCACCACACAAACACCACCACACAAACACCACCACACAAACACCACCATCACACACAAACACCACCACCACCACACAAACACCACCACCACACACAAACACCACCACACACAAACACCACCACACACAAACACCACCACACACAAACAACACCACACACAAACACCACCACCACACAAACACCACCACCACCATACACAAACACCACCACACACAAACACCACCTCCAACACAAACACCATCACCACACAAAAAACCCCACCACCACCACACAAACACCACCACCACCACACAAACAACACCACCACACACAAACACCACCACACACAAACACCACCACCACACAAACACCACCACCACCCAAACACCACCACCACCACACACAACCACCACCACACACAAACACCACCACCACACAAACACCACCACCACACAAACACCCCCACCACCACCACACAACCACCACCACCACCACACAAACACCACCCCACACAACCACCACCACACACAAACACCCTCACCACCACACACAAACACCATCCCACACAAACACCACCACACACAAACACAACCACCACCACACACAAACACCACCACCACCACACACAAACACCACCACCACCACCACCACACAAACACCACCACCACCACCACCACACACAAACACCACCACACACAAACACCACCGCCACACACAAACACCACCACCACCACCACACACAAACACACCACCACCACACACAAACACCACCACCACCACACACAAACACCGCCACACACAAACACCACCACCACCACCACACACAAACACCACCGCCACACACAAACACCACCATCACCACCACACACAAACACACCACCACCACACACAAACACCACCACACACAAACACCACCACCACCACCACACACAAACACCACCGCCACACACAAACACCACCATCACCACCACACACAAACACACCACCACCACACACAAACACCGCCACACACAAACACCACCACCACCACCACACACAAACACCACCGCCACACACAAACACCACCATCACCACCACACACAAACACACCACCACCACACACAAACACCACCACACACAAACACCGCCACACACAAACACCACCACCACCACCACACAAACACCACCACCACCACACACAAACAACACCACCACCACACACAAACACCACCACCACCACACACAAACACCACCACCACCACACACAAACACCACCACCACACACAAACACCACCACCACACACAAACACCACCACCACCACACACAAACACCACCACCACACACAAACACCACCACCACACACAAACACCACCACCACCACACACAAACACCGCCACACACAAACACCACCACCACCACCACACACAAACACCACCGCCACACACAAACACCACCATCACCACCACACACAAACACACCACCACCACACACAAACACCACCACACACAAACACCGCCACACACAAACACCACCACCACCACACACAAACACCACCACCACCACACACAAACACCACCACCACCACACACAAACACCACCACCACCACACACAAACACACCACCACCACACACAAACACCACCACCACCACACACAAACACCGCCACACACAAACACCACCACCACCACCACCACACACAAACACCACCACCACCACACACAAACACCACCACCACACACAAACACCACCACTACAAATTTAAGACAAAATCGCCCACATGTTTCCCGGGATAATATAGGAGGAGGACAATGGAGCTTATTTACCTTGATTATCTGTGCCAGCGAGCGGCACTCAGCCGCCCTGGCGCGGCCCGCACGCTCACTACACCTTCCTGTATGCTGCTAAATACATGCTTATCAACGCCAGCTGCTCGCGCGTCAACGCCAGCTGCTCGCGCGTCAACGCCAGCTGCTCGCGCGTCAACGCCAGCTGCTCGCGCGTCAACGCCAGCTGCTCGCGCGTCAACGCCAGCTGCTCGCGCGTCAACGCCAGCTGCTCGCGCGTCAACGCCAGCTGCTCGCGCGTCAACGCCAGCTGCTCGCGCGTCAACGCCAGCTGCTCGCGCGTCAACGCCAGCTGCTCGCGCGTCAACGCCAGCTGCTCGCGCGTCAACGCCAGCTGCTCGCGCGTCAACGCCAGCTGCTCGCGCGTCAACGCCAGCTGCTCGCTCGTCAACGCCAGCCGCACGCTCGTCAACGCTCTGGCCAACACTATAAAACCTGACCCATCTATCCAACCCTTTTACGGAACCTGCTTTTCAACAGCACAACAAAACGGAGTTAGAGTGGTAAGGCGTCACTGCCAGAAACCCGACCCCGGTCGACGCTAATCAAAAGACACAGCTGGTGATTTACAAGAGCAAGAAGAACGCCATGAAGAACTCTCCCGACACCAAGCCAAACTCTCTGGAAGAGACAAATGTCGTCCATATCTTTTCATTCCCATTTGGGTTCTGTCAGCCCCAACGATCTCACTATATTGGCAAGACAACAATAGTTCTTTCAACGTGTCTGATAATGCACTAAGAAAACTCCATCAAAGAACAATTCCTTACTCACAACCAGACCATCACCAGTGATATACTAACACTGAAATAATCGACAAATATAACAATATAAGAATGCACATAGGGGAGGTTATCTTGAGATGATTTCGGGGCTTTTTAGTGTCCCCGCGGCCCGGTCCTCGACCAGGCCTCCACCTCCAGGAAGCAGCCCGTGACAGCTGACTAACACCCAGGTACCTATTTTACTGCTAGGTAACAGGTGCATAGGATGAAAGAAACTCGGCCCATTGTTTCTCGCCGGCGCCTGGGATCGAACCCAGGACCACAGGATCACAAGTCCAGTGTGCTGTCCGCTCGGCCGACCGGCTCCCATTCCGCCATGCACTAGGGGAAGCAATACATATTAAACACTCATCTAACAATAAACAACCAGCTGACACTTGGGTACATCCTACCATCGTCATGTCCAAGGTAGAATATCCAGCTGGCACTTCACTTGCTGCCCCAGACAAAACCAACTGGATTACCCCTCACTTCTCTTCATATTTGAGTATTATATATTATGTAGTTACAGCTCAACTTGTATTCACTGCCTTCTGCCTCCGAAGATGTTGACATGTTCAACGAAACGAACCTCTTAGCGTTTAAGACCAAATAGTAAAAATAACTAAGAATACATTTTTCAACTTCCTGCTCAAGCAAAGAAAAAGATAAAGAAGATTCGTGTTAGGAGTATTGTTCCAACCCTCTCGGTTATATTTAATAACATTTCTATATAAACAAATGTGTTTTAAGCTAAAATATGTCTACAATGTAAACTAAATAATATACATGTAATAATTTATCAATACTTATAAAAGTGTGCCCGAAGCTGGAGGCCAGACGCCTGGGGCTAGTCTCACCCAACTTTGCAGGGTGACACACTGGTGGTGTCACGGGGTGGTCGGTGTCGGCCTCACTGCCCCTCAAGGTGACACACACTGGAGGCGTCACGGGGGGGGGGGAGGGGGGAGGGGTCAGCCACGCTGCCTCTTAAGAAATATCCCGTCCTACCCCGAACGATTTTCATAAAATCTGAAATTGGGGATTTGCTTTCTGTGGGATCATTGTAATATTACATTTTCTAAGAGATGGAGAATGGGGAATGAGGGGAGAGGAGAGAGTGGTGGGGGAGAAGGAGAAGGGGAGAGACCGTGAGGAGGGTGAGGAAGAGGGACGGAAAAAGGGGAGGGGAAAGAGAGGAAACAAGAGAGGCGGGAGAAAGGTGAAGAGGGTGGGAGAGGAATTGGGGAAGAGGCGAGAGAGGAGGGAATTGGAGGGCCCAGAGGACAGGATATGGGGAGGGAGGCTCGGGTACCCATCCAAAATCCACATTATTTTATATATATATATAAATGCGAACAAGCCTGAATGGTCCCCAGGACAATATGCAACTGAAAACTCACACCCCAGAAGTGACTCGAACCCATACTCCCAGAAGCAACGCAACTGGTATGTACAAGACGCCTTAATCCACTTGACCATCACGACCGGACATAATGAGGTGATAGCCGAGGCTATTTGAACCACCCCACCGCCGGCACTCGGATAGTAATCTTGGGCATAGCATTTTACCAAATCACCTCATTCTTTGGGGCACACGTGAGGAACACAAATGCGAACAAGCCTGAATGGTCCCCAGGACAATATGCAACTGAAAACTCACACCCCAGAAGTGACTCGAACCCATACTCCCAGAAGCAACGCAACTGGTATGTACAAGACGCCTTAATCCACTTGACCATCACGACCGGACATAATGAGGTGATAGCCGAGGCTATTTGAACCACCCCACCGCCGGCACTCGGATAGTAATCTTGGGCATAGCATTTTACCAAATCACCTCATTCTTTGGAGTGCCGGCGGTGGGGTGGTTCAAATAGCCTCGGCTATCACCTCATTATGTCCGGTCGTGATGGTCAAGTGGATTAAGGCGTCTTGTACATACCAGTTGCGTTGCTTCTGGGAGTATGGGTTCGAGTCACTTCTGGGGTGTGAGTTTTCAGTTGCATATTGTCCTGGGGACCATTCAGGCTTGTTCGCATTTGTGTTCCTCACGTGTGCCCCAAAGAATGAGGTGATTTGGTAAAATGCTATGCCCAAGATTACTATCCGAGTGCCGGCGGTGGGGTGGTTCAAATAGCCTCGGCTATCACCTCATTATGTCCGGTCGTGATGGTCAAGTGGATTAAGGCGTCTTGTACATACCAGTTGCGTTGCTTCTGGGAGTATGGGTTCGAGTCACTTCTGGGGTGTGAGTTTTCAGTTGCATATTGTCCTGGGGACCATTCAGGCTTGTTCGCATTTGTGTTCCTCACGTGTGCCCCAAAGAATGAGGTGATTTGGTAAAATGCTATGCCCAAGATTACTATCCGAGTGCCGGCGGTGGGGTGGTTCAAATAGCCTCGGCTATCACCTCATTATGTCCGGTCGTGATGGTCAAGTGGATTAAGGCGTCTTGTACATACCAGTTGCGTTGCTTCTGGGAGTATGGGTTCGAGTCACTTCTGGGGTGGGAGTTTTCAGTTATATATATAAATATATATTATATATATATATATATATATATATATATATATATATATATATATATATATATGTCGTACCTAGTAGCCAGAACGCTCTTCTCAGCCTACTATCCAAGGCCAAATTTGCCTAATAAGCCAAGTTTCCATGAATTAATTGTTTTTCGACTACCTAACCTACCTAACCTAACCTAACGTTTTTGGCTACCTAACCTAACCTATAGAGATAGGTTAGGTTAGGTAGGGTTGGTTAGGTTCGGTCATATATCTACGTTAATTTTAATTCCAATAAAAAAAATTGACCTCATACATAATGAAATTGGTAGCTTTATCATTTCATAAGAAAAAAATTAAGAGAAAATATATTAATTCAGGAAAAATTGGCTTTTTAGGCAAATCGGGCCTTGCATAGTAGGCCGAGGAGTGCATTCTGGCTACTAGGTACGACATACATATATATATATATATATATATATATATATATATATATATATATATATATATATATATATATATATATATTATATAATATATATGTGTGTGTGTGTTTACCTGGGGACCTCATCTTTCTAGCGGCCTCGACGGGAACAGGTAGCCGGCGGCTTGTCAAAAATCCAGCCAATGTTCCCAAGGATTTTGAACTTGGCGTTTACGGCTTCAGCGGATAGGTTTCCCCGATGGGTTTATATCTGTATGGATGAAAAGGCGTCTCCTGTTTTCAGTCCTACATTGTGCCCTGTTGAGCTTGAACCTCTTGCCCATTGTGGTACATTTGACTTTTCATGGCCTTCTGTTACCTTTCATTAGTTCCGAGATTCAACGTCTCCGCGACCTGGTCTTTGATCAGCAGTCAGACGCAGCTGCTCGCACCCTGACGTATGAATCACAGCTTGGTTGGTCAGGTATATATCATTTGGAGGTGTTTATCAAGTTCTCTTTTGAATACTACGAGTGGCCGGCCAGGTATGCCCATTATGTGCAAGGGGAGTATTGAAAAGTCTGAGACCATTGATATTGATGTAGTTCTCTCAGGGTGCCAATTGCACCTTGTCATGTTGGTCGAGCGGTTAAGGGATCCTGTACGCCAGCAGAGTGCTCCTGGCAGTATGGGTTCAAGTCACTTCTGGGGTGAGAGTTTTCAGTTGCATATAGTCCTGGGGACCATTCAGGCTTGTTCGCGCATAATTTTGTGTGTGTGTGTGTGTGTATATATATATATTATACATATATATATATATATATATATATATATATATATATATATCGTACCTAGTAGCCAGAACTCACTTCTCAGCCTACTATGCAAGGCCCGATTTGCCTAATAAGCCAAGTTTTCATGAATTAATGTTTTTTCGTCGACCTAACCTACCTAACCTAACCTAGCTTTTTTTGGCTACCTAACCTAACCTTACCTATATATATAGGTTAGGTTAGGTAGGGTTGGTTAGGTTCGGTCATATATCTACGTTAATTTTAACTCCAATAAAAAAAAATTGACCTCATACATAATGAAAAGGGTAGCTTTATCATTTCATAAGAAAAAAATTATAGTAAATATATTAATTCAGGAAAACTTGGCTTATTAGGCAAATCGGGCCTTGAATAGTAGGCTGAGAAGTGAGTTCTGGCTACTAGGTACGACATATATATATATATATATATATATATATATATATAAGCCAAGTTTTCATATATATATATATATGTGTGTGTGTGTGTGTGTGTGTGTGTGTGTGTGTGTGTGTGTGTGTGTGTGTGTGTGTGTGTGTGTGTGTGTATTCACCTAGTTGTGCTTTCGGGGGTTGAGCTTTGCTCTTTCGGCCCGCCTCTCAACTGTCAATCAACTGTTTCTACTACTACTCCCCCCCCCCTCGCACACACACACACACACACCAGGAAACAATCCGTGACAGCTGACTAACTCCCAGGTACCTATTTACTGCAAGGTAACAGGGGAATTCAGGGTGAAAGAAACTTTGCCCATTTGTTTCTGCCTCGTGCGGGAATCGAACTCGCGCCACAGAATTAAGAGTCATGCGAGCTATCCACCAGGCTACCAGGCCCCTGTGTGTGTGTGTGTGTGTGGTGTGTGTGTGTGTGTGTGTGTGTGTGTGTGTGTGTGTGTGTGTGTGTGTGTGTATGTGTGTATGTGTGTATGTGTGTGTGCGCGCGCGCGCTCGCAAAAATTAAAAATAAATTTGTATAAACTCTGAGGTGCACGCTAAGAATTTCAATATGGCGTCCAAATGACTTCGTCCAAGCCTTTATTTTGTGCCAAGTGCCAAGCCGGCACTTATCTCTGGTTTAATAATCTCTGTGGTCATTCTTTTCCTTCATTAGTCGTGATGCGCTGCCAAGGTCACCAAGACCCTAAGGTCACCGAGGCCACCATGGTCACTAAAGCCCACCAAGGTCACCAAGAGCTAATAAGGTCACCAGGGACTAACCAAGAGCCACCAAAGTCACCAGGGGCCACCAAGAGCCACTAACAGCCCCCTACACCAACCAAGAGCTACCAACAGCCAGCTAAGGCCACCAACAGCCACCAGGAACCACCAACAGCCACCAGGAACCACCAACAGCCACCAGGAACCACCAACAGCCACCTAAGGCCACCAACAGCCACCAGGAACCACCAACAGCCACCAGGAACCACCAATAGCCACCAGGAACCACCAACAGCCACCAGGAACCACCAACAGCCACCTAAGGCCACCAACAGCCACCAGGAACCACCAACAGCCACCAGGAACCACCAACAGCCACCTAAGGCCACCAACAGCCACCAGGAACCACCAACAGCCACCTAAGGCCACCAACAGCCACCTAAGGCCACCAACAGCCACCAGGAACCACCAACAGCCACCAGGAACCACCAACAGCCACCAGGAACCACCAACAGCCACCAGGAACCACCAACAGCCACCAGGAACCACCAACAGCCACCAGGAACCACCAACAGCCACCAGGAACCACCAACAGCCACCAGGAACCACCAACAGCCACCAGGAACCACCAACAGCCACCAGGAACCACCAACAGCCACCAGGAACCACCAACAGCCACCAAGACCACCCAGGACCACCCAAGAGCTACCAAGAGCTACCAAGAGCCACTAAAGGCGACCAAGCTCACATCATGGCCGAGGTTAAAGCACCACCGAGAGCAACTTTCACAATATGTAGTACAATATGCAGCAGTCATCTGTTACCGACGACAGGCGAGGCAAGTGAAGGATTTATAATGCTTAGAGATGGCACAAGTTAGGTATGTATCTACTATTTTTGCTTGCAGGATCTAGCTGTCAGCTCTTGGACCCCGATTTTCGAACTGCCGGTTGCCTGATGTACAGAATCCCGACGTATTTTTATAGCGTATCTCTCTCTCTCTCTCTCTCTCTCTCTCTCTCTCTCTCTCTCTCTCTCTCTCTCTCTCTCTCTCTCTCTCTCTCTCTCTCACACACACGACCTGCCACACACGTGACCTCCCACCACATGCCCCTCCAGCTCCCCTATCCCATGCCCCAATTAACCCCCAACCCCGGACCCCCTCAGCCGCATCACATTAGACCCCCCTCCTAGCTCCCCCTGTTCCAGATCCTCCCAGCCCCCTCACACCCCAGACCCCCCAGGTCCTCCTTCCTAGGCTCTCCCACCCCAGACATCCCTTGTCCCCCAACTCCAGCGGAATCAACAGAAACTGAGAATGGACAGAAGAGAGTCAGCTTCAAGGTCATGTACTCGAACATAGATAGGATTACAAGCAAGGCTAGTAAACTTAGGGAAAGAACACAAGAAGTAATACCAGATATAATTGGACTCACAAAAACAAAACTCTCAGGAATCATAATGAATGCAGTGTTTCCCCAGGACTACACTGTAATAAGGAAAGAGAGGGAAGGCAGGGGAGGAGGCAGAGTGGCTCTACTGATGAGAAAGGAATGGAGTTTCGAGGAGATGGTTATCCCGGGCTGCGGAGGGTTCAGAGACATCATAACAGGCACCATGACGATGGGAGGACCAAGAGTAGTAGTAGCAGTGATATACAACCCTCCACCAAATGACAGAAGACCCAGGCAAGAGTATGACAGAAACAACATGGAAGTTAACACTATCACTGAGAGAGCAGCCGCTGCTGCCTGTAGAAATCGATCCCATCTGCTCATAATGGGAGACTTTAATCATGGAAGGATAGACTGGGAAAACAAGGAACCACATGGAGGTGAGGAAACATGGAGAGCTGTTGGAGGTGGCGACTAGAAACTTTTTTAGTCAGCATGTCAAGGGTCCCACGAGAATAAGAAGCAATGATTCAGACATAAGGGAAATCGGTCTTGAAGCCCCCGTGGGTATGAGTGATCACAGTGTACTGTTTGAATATTTGGTCGAAGAAGGGTTAATGTACTCAAGGAAGGGACCAGAATGCAGGAGGCCTGCATTCCGGAAGGGAAACTATGAGGAGATGAGTTAATTCCTAACTGAAATAGCTTGGGGAAACAGAGCTCAAAGGACAGACGGTTCAAGACATGATGGACTACATCACACAGAAGTGTAAGGAGGCAGCAGACAAGTTCGTCCCAGTCCAAAATGAAACAAAATGAAATGCAGACGAGAAACCCATGGTTTAATCAAGAGTTGTAAGCTAGCAAAGCAACTAAGTAAAAGGGTGTGGAGAAACTATAGAAACAACAGAACACTAGAGAGCAGAGAAAGATACCAGAGCGCCAGGAATGAATACGTCAGGGTGAGAAGAGAGGTAGAGAGGCAATATGAAAATGATATAGTGCGCAAGGCAAAGACTCAACCCCAAACTGCTGCATAGGCACATCAGGTGGAAAACAACAGTGAAGGAACAGGTAATGAAACTGAAGATAGGGGCAGAAAGATTCACTACAAACGACAAGGAAGTGTGCGAGGAACTCAATACGAAATTCCAGGAGGTCTTCACCTCAGAGCCAGGAGAAGTCCCAGAGATAAAGGAGGGAACATCAAACCAGACACCACTAGAGGAGTTTGTGATTAAAAGTGGGGAGGTGAGGAAGCATCTGCTAGATTTGGACGTGACAAAGGCTATAGCCCGGATGGAATCTCACCGTGGATTCTAAAGTAGAAGCTTTGTGCCTGCCACTCTCCATGATGTACAACAAATCACTGGTAACAAGTGAACTGCCAAATATTTGGAAGACGGACAATGTAATCCCAATATAAAAGAAAAGTGATAGGCAGGAGGCACTGAACTACAGGCCAGTGTCCCTAACTTGCATTCCATGCAAAATGATGGAGAAGATTGTGAGAAAAAAGCTAGAAGAACATCTGGAGCGGAAGAACTATGTAACACATCATCAGCCTGGGTTCACAGAGATGGCAAATCATGCCGAACAGGATTAATTGAGTTCTATGACCAGGCAACAAAAATCAGGCAAGAGAGAGAGGGCTGGGCAGACTGCATATTTCTGGACTGCCAGAAAGCTTTTGACACAGTACCACATAAGAGACTAGTGCACAAACTGGAGATGCAGGCAGGAGTGAAAGGGAAGGTACTCCACTGGATAAGGGAATTCCTAAGCAACAGGACACAGCGAGTCACCGTGAGGGGTGAGGTCTCTGAGTGGCAGGAAGTCAGTCACTAGTGGAGTCCCACAGGGATCAGTCCTTGGACCTATACTGTTTCTTATATACGTAAATGATCTCCCAGAAGGAGTTGACTCGTTCCTCTCTATGTTTGCTGATGATGCAAAAATTATGAGGATCAAGACAGAGGAGGATAGTATGAGGCTACAAGATGACCTAGACAAACTGAAGTGGCTACTAAAGTTCAACCCAAGTAAATGTAAGGTTGAACTTTAGTAGCCACTAAATGTAAACTAGGAGGCCAGACACTGGATACCGAATGGGAGATGAAGTCATTCACGAAACGGACAGAGAGAAAGATCTAGGAGTTGATATCACGCCAAACCTGTCTCCTGAAGCCCACCTCAAAAGAATAACTTCAGCGGCCTATGCGAGGCTGGCTAACATCAGAACTGCTTCAGAAACCTGTGTAAGGAATCCTTCAGAATCTTGAATACCACATATGTAAGACCAATCCTGGAGTATGCAGCCCCAGCATGGAGCCCGTATCTAGTCAAGCACAAGACGAAGCTGGAAAAAGTTCAGAGGTATGCCACTAGACTAGTCCCAGAACTAAGAGGCACGATTTATGAGGACAGACTACGTGAACTGCACCTCACGTCGCTGGAAGACAGAAGAGCTAGGGGATACATGAACACCACGTATAAAATTCTCAGCTGAATTGACAGGGTAGACAAGGATGGATTATTTAAAACGGGTGGTACACGCATAAGGGGTCACAGGTGGAAGCTGAGTACCCAAATGAACCAGAGAGACATTAGAAAGAACTTTTTCAGTGTCAGAGTAGTAAATAAATGGAATGCACTAGGAAGAGATGTAGGAGGCTGACTCCATTCACAGTTTCAAATGTAGATATGACAGAGCCCAGTAGGCTCAGGAATCTGTACATCAGTTGAATGACGGTTGAGAGGCGGGACCAAAGAGCCAAAGCTCAACCCATGCAACCACAACTAAGTGAGTACAACTAGGTGAGTACACACACACACACACACACACACACACACACTGCCCATTTGTTTCTGCCTCGGCCGCCCAAGGCACTTGGGCTGGACGGTAGAGCGACGGTCTCGCTTCATGCAGGTCGGCGTTCAATCCCCGACCGTCCAAATGGTTGGGCACCATTCCTTTCCCCGTCCCATCCCATATCCTTATCTGACCAGTGCTATATAGTCGTAATGCCTGGCGCGTTCTCCTCACAGTTCCCTTCCCTTTTGCCTCCGCCGGTAATCGAACCCCGCAGGCTCGATTACCTGGACTAAAACTACCAAGCATTGTCCGCGGTGTGTTTTTGTGCGCGCGCGCGCCTGCAAGTACTTACTCCTGCTTGCAGGGGGGATTGATCTTTGGCACTGACTCTTACAATCACTGGTGTCCAGGCTCCCAAACCTATTGGGCTTGATCATATCTACATTAGGCACGGAATAATTTGTGTGTCTCTCTGGAGAACAGTTTCCACCTGGGTTCCCGTCTTCCAGTATCACTCGTGTTTACCAGTCTGTCGCTGTCTGCCTTAAATTGTCAGTTCTCCGGAGAACTTTGTACACTGTAATTAAATCTAAGTGACATAAGGATTTGTTGAAATGGTATTTCCTTATACCTCATACCCGTTATCAATATTCATTGTCGGCCTCCATCAATGAGGGAGGAGCCAAGCGCCCTGGAGCGACCCAGGCAAGGATCCAGATTCACGAAGCAGTTACGTAAGTACTTACGAACGTGTACATCTTTCCCTAATCTTTGACGGCTTTGGTTACATTTATTAAACAGTTTACAAGCATGAAACCGTGCCAATCAACTGTTGTTATTGTTATAAACAGCCTCCTGGTGCTTTGGAGTTCATTAACTGTTTAATAATTGTAAACAAAGACGCCAAAGATTGAGAAAAGATGTACAGGTTCGGAAGTGCTTGCGTAACTGCTTCGTGAATCCTGGTCCAGAGACTTGTTTACATTCAGTGTACACACGTGTCGGTGTTTGACACTGTCAACAAAGGACACCGCACAAACTAATCTTAATCCTCAGTGAAAGCTCCCTGGACACTTGGGGAGATATTGAACTATTAATCAGGACTAATTACTGATAATTTTACCTAATACGAGTGTAGAGGCTGACCACGTGCGGTCGCTCACCACTACCACTTCGTTATATTAATCTTATCCTAACAAACGCTACAAGTGAATCTATTCTGCAGCAACGCTGTGATAGTATAAAAAATACAATGCCTTGTCTCCTTAAGAGAGATCATACAATCTGGCAACTTGTCAGATGGCAAGTCTTAAGTGTTTGTAGTGTTTAAATTGGCCAACATTGTATGATCTGTTGTCATTAGGATGCCGAGTAACACCCCAATATCCAGTAAGCATTTAACTGAATCCTTTTAATGTAACAATCTTTTCAATTTAACTTTAACTTTTCAACTAAATATTTTTAATTTAATCTGATATATTATATATATTATATATATATATATATATATATATATATATATATATATATATATATATATATATATATATATATATATATATATATGTCGTACCTAGTAGCCAGAACTCACTTCTCAGCCTACTATGCAAGGCCCAATTTGCCTAATAAGCCAAGTTTTCATGAATTAATTGTTTTTCGACTACCTAACCTACCTAACCTAACCTAACTTTTTCCGCTACCTAACCTAACCTAATCTATAAAGATAGGTTAGGTTAGGTTAGGTAGGGTTGGTTAGGTTTGGTCATATATCTACGTTAATTTAAACTCCAATAAAAAAAAATTGACCTCATACATAATGAAATGGGTAGCTTTATCATTTCATAAGAAAAAAATTAGAGAAAATATATTAATTCAGGAAAACTTGGCTTATTAGGCAAATCGGGCCTTGCATAGTAGGCCGATAAGTGCGTTCTGGCTATCAGGTACGACATATATATATACATTATATATATTATATATATATATATATATATATATATATATATATATATATATATATATATATACACACACACACAATGTTGTACCTAGTAGCCAGAATACAGTACTTGGCCTACTATGCAAGTCCTGATTTGCCTAATAAGCTAAGTTTTCCTGAATTTATGTATGTGTAATTTTTTGTATGAAATACATAATGAAATGTATAGCTATATTACGAGTTCATTTTTTTAATTTGAGTTAAAACTAATATAGATATATGTCCTAAGCTAAGCTAAGCTAACATAACTTAATAATTTATGTTCCCAATATAACAATAATAATTCAAATACACCAATTTGAATTTGTTTTTGAAAATAAAGAAAATCACTCGGCCTATTAGGCAAATCAGGACTTGCATAGGAGGCCGAGAAGAGCGTTCTGGCTACTAGGTATTTTATATTACACAATTATTTAATTCATTAAATAATCAATTGCAATCACAATTTTTATTAATATATAACTTTTACTAGTATATTTGCATATAAATCTTGTTTAATACAAATAAGTTGTATTATTGGGCTGACAGCTGAGTGGACAGCGCTCGGGATTCGTAGTCCTAAGGTTCCAGATTCGATCCCCGGTGGAGGCAGAAACAAATGGGCAGTTTCTTTCACCCCTGATGCCCCTGTTTGCCTAGCAGTAAATATGTACCTGGGAGTTAGACAGTTGCTACGGGCTGCTTCCTGGGGATATGTAACAAAAAAAGGAAGCCTGGTCGAAGACCGGGCCGCGGAGACGCCAAGCCCCGAAATCATCTCAAAATAACCTCAAGAGAGATGACCCTTGGACTATTTACTAGTAATTTCATTACTGGCTGCAATATTCTTAAGAGCCAGGCCAGACTGTGTACAGTGTTCAGATCTTCTGATGTTCACAACATAACCAGTAGTTACCGTCATTATACTGTGTTTACAATATATTGTATAAATAAAATGCTGTGTTGAAATGCCTGCAGGTAGATTGTGTTTCTATAATCAATAACCTTGATCACCCTTAAGGAACCACCTGCTCATTACAGCCATTCACCTGTATCAACGGACAAAAGGAGCTGGATTTACAACCCATCTTAAGACTTTGTAAAAGTTGAGGATTTTAGTCTCTAATTTTTGCATGCTTATTTTTATTGAGTAATTTTAAATTAAATTCAAGTTTTTTTAATTTTATTCATTCATCTATCAATGACATCCCCCCTCCCCCACAGGTGGCATTACCTTGAGCTGGTTCCGAGGGTAAAGATCCCCGAGGCTCGGTCTCTGACCAGATAGATCTCCTGGTCGATCAATCAGGCTGTTACTCGCAGCTCCTTGCAGCCTGACGAATGGTCAGGTATCTTTTGTAGGTGTTTATCAAGTTCTCTTTTTAAACACCATGAGAGTTTGACAGTTATGCACCTTATGAAGAGTGTGTACTCACCTAGTTGTGCTTGTGGGGGTTGATCTCTGGCTCTTTGGTCCCGCCTCTCAACTGTCAATCAACAGGCATACCGGTTCCTGAGCCTACTGGGCTTTATCATATCTACACTTGAAACTGTGTATGGAGTCAGCCTCCACCACATCACTACCTAATGCATTCCATTTGTCAACCACTCTGACATTAAAAATGTTCTTTCTAATATCTCTGTGGCTCAAGTGCAAATTGGGTGCCCAAATGTGTCCCCTAGTGCGTGTGCCCCTTGCGTTAAATAGCCTAGCTTTATCTGCCCTACCAATTCCTTTAAGAACCTTGTATGTGGTGATCATGTTCCCCCTAACTCTTCTGTCTTCCAGGGACGTGAGGTTGAATTCCCGTAATCTCTCCTCGTAGCTCATACCCCTCAGTTCGGGTACTAGTCTGCTGGCAAACCTTTGAACCTTTTCCAGTTTAGTCTTATGCTTGACTAGATATGGGCTCCATGCTGGAGCTGCATAGTCCAGGATTGGTCTGACATATGTGGTATACAAAGTTCCGAATGATTCCGTACACAAGTTTCTAAATGCCGTTCTTATGTTGGCCAACCTGGCATATGCCGCTGATGTTATCCTCTTGATATAGGCTACAGGGAACAAGTATGGCGTGATATTAACCCTAAAGTCTCAGTCTCTCTCGCTCTCTCTCCGACTCTCGAAGAATTTCATCTCCTAAATAATACCTTGTATCTGGCCCTGTGTGTGTGTGTGTGTAATTACCTAAGTGTAATTACCTAAGTGTAGTTACAGGATGAGAGCTACGCTCGTGGTGTCCCGTCTTCCCAGCACTCTGTCATATAACGCTTTGAAACTACTGACGGTCTTGGCCTCCACCACCTTCTCCCCTAACTTGCTCCAACCGTCTACCACTCTGTTTGCGAAAGTGAATTTTCTTATATTTCTTCGGCATCTGTGTTTAGCTAGTTTATATCTATGACCTTTTGTTCTTAACGTTCCAGGTCTCAAGAAATCTTCCCTATCGATTTTATCAATTCCTGTTACTATTTTGTATGTAGTGATCATATCACCTCTTTTTCTTCTGTCTTCTAGTTTTGGCATATTTAATGCCTCTAACCTCTCCTCGTAGCTCTTGCCCTTCAGTTCTGGGAGCCACTTAGTAGCATGTCTTTGCACCTTTTCCAGTTTGTTGATGTGCTTCTTAAGATGTGGGCACCACACAACTGCTGCATATTCTAGCTTTGGCCTAACAAAAGTCGTGAACAATTTCTTTAGTATATCGCCATCCATGTATTTAAAAGCAATTCTGAAGTTAGAAAGCGTGGCATAGGCTCCTTGCACAATATTCTTTATGTGGTCCTCAGGTGATAGTTTTCTATCTAGAACCACCCCTAGATTTCTTTCTTTATCAGAATTCTTTAAAGATTTCTCACATAATATATAGGTTGTGTGGGGTCTATGTTCTCCTATTACACATTCCATAACATGGCATTTATTAACATTAAATTCCATTTGCCAAGTGGCGCTCCATGTACTTATTTTGTCCAGGTCTTCTTGAAGGGCATGACAATCATCTAAGTTTCTTATCCTTCCTATTATCGTAGCATCATCAGCAAACATGTTCATATAATTCTCTATACCAACTGGTAGATCATTTATGTAGACAATAAACATCACTGGTGCAAGAACTGAACCCTGTGGTACTCCACTTGTGACATTTCTCCAGTCCGATACATTGCCTCTGATTACTGCCCTCATTTTTCTATCAGTCAGAAAATTTTTCATCCATGTTAGAAGCGTACCTGTCACTCCTCCAATATTTTCCAGTTTCCAGAACAACCTCTTATGTGGAACTTTGTCGAAAGCCTTTTTTAGGTCCAGATAGATGCAGTCAACCCAACCATCTCTTTCCTGTGTGTGTGTGTGTGTGTGTGTGTGTGTGTGTGTGTGTGTGTGTGTGTGTGTGTAGATAGAGCGTGTTGAAAAGTTATGGGCCTCTGAAGTGGAGAGAATTGTCTCAGCCTACAGACTGCCTCAACAGCCTTCAACGGGGCTATTTTGCACTTCCTGCCATGCCTCCTGGTCTCACGTGGAATTATTTCCGTGCAGATTTGAAACCAGTCCCTTAATATTTTATAAGTGTAAATTACTTTATATTGCCCCCCTGCACTCTGTAAAATACAGATTTTAACATTTAAGTGGTCCCAATAATTTATATATTTATAGAAAAGATACAGGTAGTATCAGTTCTTTTTTCCGTTCTCCAAGTCAGCAAATTCTCCAGCTCTGAATGTGTTGTTAATGTGCAACAATATTCCACCCTAGAGAACACCAGTGTCTTGAAAAGTATCGTCATTAATATGGCATATCTTGTTTGAAAAATTCTTGTTATCCAATCATTTATTTTTCTTACAGTTCTGTTCTTTAAAACTAAGTGAATATCTTCAAGAGAAAACGAGATAGTTTTCTCCAAGGAGTGCAGGACTAACCGGGCTGTGGTGGATGTGTGGGCCTGCGGGCCGCTCCAAGCAACAGCCTGGTGGACCAAACTCTCACAAGTCGAGCCTGGCCTCGGGCCGGGTTTGTGGAGTAGAACAACTCCCAGAACCCCGTCAAGCAGGTATCAAGGTCTTCCGACACGATTACTCTCAAATATTTTATGTTGCTTTTTCGGTCTCTCTACAACTTCATTTTGTGTTTGACTAGCAGACGACGCCACACACTAACTGCATGTTCCAGGACTGGTCTAGCATGTGGGGCATAACAAAGTCTTGAGAGTCTTACTTGGATTCCTTTAGACAATTCTTATGTTAACCAACCAAGCCATTCACTGAACAGTGTTAAAATGATCTAATCTGACTATGGAAAACATCCGAGAATCAATATTATTAGAGGTTTTAAGTAAAAAATTTCAATTATAAATGTTCAGATTGAAGCAAAAAGAATACCGGGATTCATATATACATATTCAAGTTAAGCGTAACATATCTATTGTTAATTCATTGTTAGGCACTATTTAGATAGAAAAAAATAACATAATTCCCGCTATCGGGGACAGGAAGCCTGTGAATATATATATAATTAAGACCTGTATCGAGACTCCCCCCCCCCAAGGTGTAACTACTGACCCTCCCCAGGATGCAACCCCACAACAGTTCTCTAACTCCCAGGTATCTATTTATTGCAAGGTGAACAGAGGATTTAGGTGAAAGAAAACCTGCCCAACCTTTGTGACCCCCTGGGATTGACTCCAGGATCCCCGACACTGAGTCGAGAACATAACCAATGAAACCGTAGAAAGCCTATTGGGCAATGAGACGCAGCTCCTATTTCCAATCTCGTTTATATATATATATATATATATATATATATATATATATATATATATATATATATATATATATATATATATATGTCGTACCTAATAGCCAGAACGCACTTCTCAGCCTACTATTCAAGGCCCGATTTGCCTAATAAGCAAAGTTTTCATGAATTAATGTTTTTTCGTCTACCTAACCTACCTAACCTAACCTAGCTTTTTTTGGCTACCTAACCTAACCTATAAATATAGGTTAGGTTAGGTTAGGTAGGGTTGGTTAGGTTCGGTCATATATCTACGTTAATTTTAACTCCAATAAAAAAAAATTGACCTCATACATAGAGAAAAGGGTTGCTTTATCATTTCATAAGAAAAAAATTATAGTAAATATATTAATTCAGGAAAACTTGGCTTATTAGGCAAATCGGGCCTTGAATAGTAGGCTGAGAAGTGAGTTCTGGCTATTAGGTACGACATATATATATATATATATATATATATATATATATATATATATATATATATATATATATATATATAAAGGCTAGTCCCAAAACTAAGAGGCATGAGTTACGAGGAAAGGCTGCGGGAAATGCACCTCTCGACACTCGAAGACAGAAGAGTAAGGGAAGACATGATCACACCCTACAAAATTCTCAGAGGAATTGACAGGGTAGATAAGGATAAACTGTTTAACACGGGTGGTACGCGAACAAGGGGACACAGGTGGAGACTGAATACCCAAATGAGCCACAGAGACGTTTGAAAGAACTTTTTCAATGTCAGAGTAGTTAACAGATGGAATACATTAGGCAGTGATGTAGTGTAGGCTGACTCCATACAAAGTTTCAAATGTAGATATGAAAGAGCCCAGTAGGCTCAGGAATCTGTACACCAGTTGATTTTTTTTTTTTTTTTTTTTGAGATATATACAAGTTGTTACATTCTTGTACAGCCACTAGTACGCGTAGCGTTTCGGGCAAGTCCTTAATCCTATGGTCCCTGGAATACGATCCCCTGCCGCGAAGAATCGTTTTTTAATCCAAGTACACATTTTACTGTTGCGTTAAACAGAGGCTACAGTTAAGGAATTGCGCCCAGTAAATCCTCCCCGGCCAGGATACGAACCCATGACATAGCGCTCGCGGAACGCCAGGCGAGTGTCTTACCACTACACCACGGAGACTGCATTGCACGGAGATTGACAGTTGAAAGGCAGAACAAAGCCAGAGTTCACCCCCAGCAAGCTCAACTAGGTGAGTACAACTAAGTGAGTACACACACATCCCCAGAAAGCAGCCTGTAGCAACTGTAACTCCCAGACACCTATTTACTGCTAGGTGTACATATATTGTGTATTTTCCCCAAGTGTATTTTGAGCATCTTGGTAAGGAATGACAGTCCATCCTCCTGTTTTGGAAGTACTTATAGTAACGATGAGAACCATAGTACATATACCGACGTAACAACGCAATTAGAAAGTAGAAATCGGTACTATTGAATTTGGACAAACCGAAAAACGATTTTCTATTAATGTTGCAAAGACAAACTAAACTAGCCTAATCTAACCTCCTTTGACCTAATACAGGCTACCTGAGCCCTAATATAGTACGTATGTGTGCTATACTAGGCCTAGGAATATTTAAGTTTTTAATTTCATTTTTCGGACTCTATAAAGTGAATAGTACAAAGTTCTACTATTTAATTGTTTAGTACAACAATGTTTGTGTTATGGTGCACATAGTACCAGAGCACACTATGTAATAGGAAGATGGGTGGGGGAGGAGGACGAGCCCCGGGAAGGCCAACCTGTCCTCTTGAAAATAACGTCGCTTTTGGCCGTATGGCCGAAAGTGGACGTAATTTGAAAATTAAAAAAAAAATGGAAATAAATTTGGGATTTTTTTTCAACAACAGTAAGTTAAGGGTCCTCGGGTAGGTTAGGTGGGCAGGAAATTCTCATAAAGTTTCAAAACGTTATGAAAAACGTTAATAGAAAGTTTCATCTCCTAACCTTTCCGAGTAGGCGGGACGACTCAAACAGAAAACGGGACAGTACGTCACTTTTGTGAGCCGATTTCATTTCAAATTACGTCCACTTTTGGCCATAGCGGCGCATACCAGCGAAAAGCGACGTTATTTTTAAGAGGACGGGTTGCCTCAAGACCCCGGGCTCGGGGCAAACACTTCCCGCCCAGGAAATGTAATTATTAATAAAATATTAATTATTTAATATAATATTATAATTAGTAATAATTAATAATATTAATTATGTAATTTATCTACGATAAATATTGGCCATGACCATGACCTATATATAACAATGTCTAACCCAAGAGGGTTAAAGAGGATAACGTGGGCGGCTCAACACACTGAACAATGCTCAACATCATAATGGTGTTCGGGGAAATTCACTACGGAGGCATTCACAACACTGCAAACTACGTACGTGAGACCAGTCTTGGAGTATGCAGCCGCGACTGTTTCCATTTCAGAAAACACAAAGGAATTCTATATTTTTTTTTTTGAGAGAGAGAGATTCGCATCGAGGCACATGCTAGCACTGCGAGGGATGCGGTATCAACAGTGAGGGGAAGAGCTGGACTTAACAGCGCTAGAAAAGCAATCTGTCTTTCTACAAAGAACGTCGCTTTTCGCGCGTATGCGTCACTTAAGGACAAAAATTGTCGCACTAAAAAATGTAAGCGGCTGGCGAAAGTGACTTTCTGTCCCGTTTTCTGTTTTGGGTCCTCTGGTAGGTTAGCAGAGGACACTGTGAATTAACCGTTTTCTTGACGTTGGCAAACCTTAGGAGGATGGGCATAGAAAAGACAAAACAGAGGCATAAAACACCTAGAAGAACTAGTAGGATGGAAAAGAAGGAAGTGTTACAGTGACTACCAACATACTGTGGGGAGGCTTCACATCTCAAGTAGTCAGAGGCGTGAGAAAATATTTCATTAGCATAAGAGGAAAATATAATAAATTAGACGAGGACACACTAGAAGCCAACTCCATCCTTAATTGTGTAAGGAAATAACATAGGAGACATGGCCGGGAGTTATTGCATTACACGGCCGACAACAAGAAAGGCGGTGTCCAAGAGCTAAAGTTCGCTGCTGCATGTACATGTTGAAACCTCATTACAAGAGGAAAAAAGATGCATGAGAAAAGATAGGTGAACGAGTGTAAGCACGCGCGCACATTCACACCCCCCTTCCCTCCACCACACACCACACCCACACACACAACACCACCCACACACACACACACACACACACACACACACACACACACACACACACACACACACACACACACACACAAAGCCCAATCCCACACACCACCCACACCACTAAGTCAACAGTTGATAAATGTATCTGATGAAAGGAAACAAATCCTGTTGATAATCCCACAATCAGCCGCCAGTCTCTCCTAAGGACGCTCGCGTTCCCCCCAACTTATTTGTCTTTAATTCATTAGTGTAAACAAAACATTGCTCATTGTTTGCCGAGCTGTAGGGCAAACACGCTAACCCTCCAGAAAGTATAAACCAAAAACGCGAATCAAACTAAAATCATCTGTTCCGTTGTATTCTGCTCCTTGCAATTCTTCTTAACTTGTGGGCCTGTGGTTAGATATTTCTCCAAACACTATTTTCTAACACTTTGGTGACCATTTGCTTCGTCTTCAGCGAGACCAGAACTGAGGTTGTTGTTCTGTGGAGGTGTTTAATTGTTTTAATTTATAAAATAATTTGTTTTGTCTGGGGCAGGAAGCCTGGGAAGAAATTATTATATATATATATATATATATATATATATATATATATATATATATATATATATATATATATATATATATATATATATATATATATGTCGTACCTAGTAGCCAGAACGCACTTCTCAGCCTACTATGCAAGGCCCGATTTGCCTAATAAGCCAAGTTTTCATGAATTAATTGTTTTTCGACTACCTAACCTACCTAACCTAACCTAACTTTTTCGGCTACCTAACCTAACCTAACCTATAAAGATAGGTTAGGTTAGGTTAGGTAGGGTTGGTTAGGTTCGGTCATATATCTACGTTAATTTTAACTCCAATAAAGAAAAATTGACCTCATACATAATGAAAAGGGTAGATTTATCATTTCATAAGAAAAAAATTAGAGAAAATACATTAATTCAGGAAAACTTGGCTTATTAGGCAAATCGGGCCATGAATAGTAGGCCAAAAAGTGCGTTCTGGCTACTAGGTACGACATATATATATATATATATATATACATATATGTCGTACCTAGTAGCCAGAATGCACTTCTCAGCCTACTATGCAAGGCCCGATTTGCCTAATAAGCCAAGTTTTCATGAATTAATTGTTTTTCGACTACCTAACCTACCTAACCTAACCTAACTTTTTCGGCTACCTAACCAAACCTAACCTATAAAGATAGGTTAGGTTAGGTTAGGTAGGGTTGGTTAGGTTCGGCCATATATCTACGTTAATTTTAACTCCAATAAAAAAAAATTGACCTCATACATAATGAAATGGGTAGCTTTATCATTTCATAAGAAAAAAAATAGAAAAAATATATTAATTCAGGAAAACTTGGCTTATTAGGCAAATCGGGCCTTGCATAGTAGGCTGAGAAGTGAGTTCTGGCTACTAGGTACGACATATATACATACACATACACACACACACACACACACACACACTTAACAGGAATTGATAAAATCGATAGGGAAGATTTCCTGAGACCTGGAACTTTAAGAACAAGAGGTCATAGATTTAAACTAGCTAAACACAGATGCCGAAGAAATATAAGAAAATTCACTTCCACAAACAGAGTGGTAGACGGTTGGAACAAGTTAGGTGAGAAGGTTGTGGAGGTCAAGACCGTCAGTAGTTTCAAAGCGTTATATGACAAAGAGTGCTGTGAAGACGGGACACCACGAGCGTAGCTCTCATCCTGTAACTACACTTAGGTAACTACACTTAGGTAATTACACACACACACGCACCGAGTTAGTTAGCTGAGTTATTCCCTACTTCACTGTCCCCTCGTCCTCCCCCACCATCCCCCACTCCCGTGTCCTCGTCCTCCCCACCATCCCCCACTCCCGTGTCCTCGTCCTCCCCACCATCCCCCACTCCCGTGTCCTCGTCCTCCCCACCATTCCCCACTTCCGTGTCCTCGTCCTCCCCACCAGTCCCCCACTCCCGTGTCCTCGTCCTCCCCACCATCCCCCACTCCCGTGTCCTCGTCCTCCCCACCATTCCCCACACCCGTGTCCTCGTCCTCCCCACCATTCCCCACTCCCGTGTCCTCGTCCTCCCCACCATTCCCCACTCCCGTGTCCTCGTCCTCCCCACCATCCTCCACTCCCGTGTCCTCGTCCTCCCCACCATCCCCCACTCCCATGTCCTCGTCCTCCCCACCATCCCCCACTCCCGTGTCCTCGTCCTCCCCACCATCCCCCACTCCCGTGTCCTCGTCCTCCCCACCATCCCCCACTCCCGTGTCCTCGTCCTCCCCACCATCCCCCACTCCCGTGTCCTCGTCCTCCCCACCATCCCCCCACTCCCGTGTCCTCGTCCTCCCCACCAGTCCCCCACTCCCTCATCCGATGCATTCCCAAATGATTTGATGTTCCCATCAGAAAATGGGGAACATGAAATGATCTAATGTTCCCATCACTGAAATATAAGCAGTTAAAAAAGCGAAATGAAAAAACAATGAAATAATAAAAAATAAACAATACACACGAAATTAACAGTATGGTAAACAACACAGCTCAATTCCAACACAATGCCACACAAAATAATTAAAGTGAAAATAAATCAAAATCTATGAAAATTCAATTCATCAATGCAATCAGAAACACTGAAATGGAACTATAACATTTAGTACAGCGTGTGTTGCTCTTACGTGCAACAGATGGCGCTGTTTCTTAAAAAAAAAGTTTTTACCTGTCATAGTTGTGGCATCAATACATTACCACACTGTTCATTTCGTTAGTATAACAACACAACTCAATTCCAACGCAATGCCACACATAATAATTAAATCAAAATGAAAATTAATCGAAATCTATGAAAATTCAATTTATCAATGCAATCGGAAACAATGAAATGGAATCATAACATTTAGTATAGTGTGTGTTGCTATAATGTATAGCACACATGAAATGCGTAATGCGCTTTGCGTAATAGTGGCTTTAGGCATTGTATGTACTAGCTCTATCTATTAAGCCAACAAACTTTGTAAAATCTCTTTATGTATGTACCTTACCTAAATAAAAAAATTATTATTATTATAATTATTAATGTGCAACAGATGGCGCTGTTTAAAAAAATCAGGTTTTTACTTGTCACAGGTGTGGCATCTACACAGTAGGTATATAAAAACATGTGGGTATTCGAATGGAACGTCGTGTCAAAATTTCAAAGCAATCGGTGAAGAACTTTTGGAGATTACAGCATGTGATGCTCCTACGTCCAACAGATGGCGCTGTTTAAAAAAAAAAATCCTGTCACACGTGAGGTATGTATATAGTAGGTATAAGAAGCACGTGCCAATTCGAATGCAATTTTGTGTCAAAATTTCAAAGCAATTGGTTAAGAGGTTTCGAAGATTTCCCTCACATGAAAAAACATGAAAAACACATTAAAAAAAAACGTATTTTCCCATCACAGACATGATATCAATTTAGTATGTATATAAAAAAAACTGTTCGGACGCAAATGGAACGTTGTGTGAAAATTTCAAAGTCATCTGAAGAACTTTCGGAGATTATCGATTTTGAACAAACGAACATTACACACACACACACATTATATATATATTATATTATATTATATATATTATATATATATATATTATTAAATAAGACCGTCCTGAAAGATATTGTTAATAGAAACGTTATCCCTACAGACAAAAATCAGAGGATACAATTGACGATTTACTATAAAACCAGAAAAACGGCCAGCCTACTCATGAGAAACTCTCCAGACACAAAGCAGAACGCTTTAAAAGAGACCAACGTCGTCTATGCCTTCAAATGCCCTCTTGGGGACTGTAAGCTCCAAAAAACCCAGTATATAGGCAAGACAACAACATCTCTTTCTAGGCGTTTAACGATGCATAAGCAACAGGGCTCCATTAAGGAACATATAATCTCTTCCCACAACCAAACCATCGCCAGAGAAATGCTAGTAAACAACACAGAAATCATCGATAGATACAGCGATAGCAGGCGGCTTGACGTCTGCGAGGCTCTACACATCAAGAAGTCAACACCAGCAATCAACAGCCAATTAATGCACAACTATATTCTACCCACCTCAAGACTCCGCTCCAATATAGAAGCATCAAGAAATATGGACCAATAGGCTTTCTACAAATCACTTCCATTCAATACCCATTGTTTCGTGTTCTGTCTTGTGTTTAGGAATTTAATACCCTATTAATACCACCTCACTCAAATGTAGATATAAACAAATCGAAGATGTTCAAGTTCTATTCAGTTGTGAATGTGTAAGCTAAAGTCTTTGAAAATGTAATAAGTTTTACGAAACGCGCTCAAGTGTCGCGTCAGACTAGAAATAAAAATGAATTTTGGAGAATTGATTTTTGAATTACCACCAACAGTGAAAAGAAACGTAAGAAAGATCGAGAAAATTCGTGTTAGAATTATTAATCTTACTTTTTCGGTCATATTTAATAATATATGTCTACAGGAAAGACTGCTACCAAAATATATATATATATATATATATATATATATATATATATATATATATATATATATATATATATATATACTAATATACTAATATATATATATATATATATATATATATATATATATATATATATATATATATATATATATATATATATATATATATATTAGTATATTTTGGTAGCAGTCTCTTGTAAACATATGTTGTTAAACATGACCGAAAAAAATAAGATTAATAATTCTAACACGAATTTTCTCAATATTTCTTATGTTTCTTTTTACTGTTGATGGTAATTGAAAAATCAATTCTCCAAAATTCATTTTAATTTCTAGTCTGACGCGACACTTGAACGCGTTTCGTAATAACTTGTTACATTTTCAAAGACTTCAAACTTCACTTTTCAATTTTCTTCAATTTGAAACTTCAATTTTCAAACCATCACAACACCTGTATCCCCTATTAGGCTATTTTACAGGAACTTCTTTTCCACAGCTCATAAAACGGAGGAAAGGGTCCTGAAAGATATTGTTAATAGGAACGTTATCCCTACAGACAAAAACCAGCAGATACAATTGACGATTTACTATGAAATAAAAAAAACAGTCAACCTACTCATGAAAAACTCTCCAGACACAAAGCAGAACGCTTTGAAAGAGACCAACGTCGTCTATGCCTTTAAATGCCCACTTGGGGACTGTAAGCCCCAAAGAACTCAGTATATAGGCAAGACAACAACATCTCTTTCCAGGCGATTAACAATGCATAAGCAACAGGGCACCATTAAGGAACATATAATCTCTTCCCACAACCAGACCATCACCAGAGAAATCTTAACAAACAACACAGAAGTCATCGATAGATACAGCGATAGCAGGCGGCTCGACATCTGCGAGGCACTACACATGAAAAAGTCAACACCAGCAATCAACAGCCAATTAATGCACAACTATATTCTACCCACTTCATGACTCCTTACCAATACAGAAGCATCAAGAGGAAGTATGGGCCAATAGGCCCTTTGCAGTTACTTCCATTCTTATGCTCTCATATCCAATTAATACTCATTGTTCTGTGTTCTGTCTTGTGTTTGTCACAAGTTTGTTCACCTCATCCAAAACTGTTGTACCATATCACCTCACCCAAATGCGAGTATAAATATGGAAGCAAATGCCGTGTTTACAGGTTACAGTTGTGTGTGTAAACTAAAGTCTTTGAAATGTAATAGGTAATTACGAAACGCGTAATTATATATATATATATATATATATATATATATATATATATATATATATATATATATATATATAATCATTTAGGTTTGTATCGAGGTACCCCCAAGAGAATGCACCTGGACAACAATGGCCCCATTCCCGGGCATCTATTTTTGGTTGGTGAACAGCAGCATTAGGAGAAAGGACAAGTGCACAACCATTTCTGTCCCGCCCAGGAATCGAACCCGGGATCTGTAATTTTCAATGGAGAATGAAGCTACCTGAACTGTGAGTGGAGGTAAAGCCTAACAACCTCGGAATGGTTATTAAAGCCACCATTAGGAGATTAAACTCATCATCCAGTAACTCTACTTTCGCCCTTAACATAAATCAGGACTATTAGAGTAAGCTTTCAGTGTATATACATTGAGAAGTGGGATCCACCTCTCTGTGAACAACCCGTCCTCAGACCAAGTCCATTCCATCCAGCGCTCGACCCCAAGGACGTATTCAACAATTTTAACGTACAGTTCATTCAAAATTGGAATTTTATCAAATATTTATTAATATTGTTATATATATTAGCAAACAGTGCATCTTTAGGCACTGGTTAGGTTAGATGTTTAGGTTCTGTTAGCGATTATTTATATTTGTAGTATGTGGGTGAAGCATTTACGGCGTTGTAGTTCGAGCAAAAGTCGTCAGCGAAGTACTTGTTCCAAAAGTGCTTGGACTTCATCAGTTGTGTGTCGTGTGTAAACCATTTTTCATTCATAAACAGGGGGGTTTGGCGGCTGCAAGGAATGGCCTTTGTTTACGAGGAGGAACTGCTGTGTACACACACCCTTGACGGCTGCAAGTGGCACACGGGCTTCACACTCGTTACTGGCAACACAAGGCTTCATTTACAGGTTTCACGCTCTAATAAAGAACATGAAATGATAGACATTGTCATTACAAGTACCAACTACAATTGGTGTATTTCGCAGACCAAGTTTGCCGGTGAATTGTGCATCTCTGTTCCATCCCGAGGCGGGGAGCGCTGGGTTAGACCAGGTGTCAACAAACTTCGTTTTAACACAGTTGAATATGGTGGCTCACATTTATATTATTTGCATATATAAACATTTATTACTGTCGAAATTTGTGTACTAGTAAATAGTTTTGTTATTTTATGATTCCATGATGTACCACACAGACTTGATTATTATGTCTTTATATTGTTAAATATGGAGATTATTTAGCAAATAATTTCGAATGACCATCAGGGTGACTGTAAACTTTACGCTGAGCAGCACCTGTGATTACACCCGAACCCGCCCTCCTGGTAAAACGTCGCATTTTGACGTATGCGCTACCCAAGGCCAAAAATTGTCTTACTAGAAAATGATAGCGGCTCGCGAAATTGACATACTGTCCCGCTTTCAGTTTAGTGTCCTCTGGTAGGTTAGGAGAGGACTCCTTAGTGCGATAGTTTCTTGACGTTGGGAGACTTTCCTGTGTATGGAACTTGGAGATCACTGAGAACCTAAATTATCTTGGGATGGTTATCTTGAGTTTTTTTTTGTTTTTTTTTGTGTCCCCGCGGCCCGGTCCTCGACCAGGCCTCCACCCCCAGGAAGCAGCCCGTGACAGCTGACTAACACCCAGTTACCTATTTTACTGGTAGGTAACAGGGGCATAGGGTGAAAGAAACTCTGCCCATTGTTTCTCGCCGGCGCCTGGGATCGAACCCAGGACCACAGGATCACAAGTCCAGTGTGCTGTCCGCTTGGCCGACCGGCTCCCGGGATGAGTGATGAACTACGTGTAGCTACCTTGACAGAGGTAGAGGAATTGAGGGAAATAAACCTCAAGAAAGGACAATATACAAGGGTTTGAGGCTAGAATAATATCGGTAGAAGAGGAAGGGAAGGCAGCAGAGGAGCCAAGAACAACGGGAGAAAGAATACAAACAAAAAGTAGAAAATGTGGTCTTGTTCCCAATTTATTAATCAGACAAAACATTTGGTAAAGTAGCTCAGGGATAAGAGGACAAGCAGATCATTAAGTCAACAGCAAAACATGCTGGTAAACACCCAGCAGGTTGTCAAATGTGCAAGGCACAAGTTGGGGAAGGAGACATCAGTGGTAACCAACAATCTACCAGATCCAGAGGAAGACAAGTGGCAAAATAAGTAATTTGCAAAAGAACCCTGGAAACACAAACCGAAACTGTCTCTATTTTCTGCTTGTTACAACTTGTAATAAAGTTGTTACATCTTGGCTTAACGTGTTTATGACGTATTGGAACGTTGTTACAACTTGATATATTGGATGTTATAACTGGTTAGGAAGTGTTAAAACTTGTTCGAACGTTGTACCAACGTCGTAGTTTCGGTGTGTGTTTGGCGGGAAGGCACCAAACCGGGAAGGCTATGTAGCACCAAGACATGACAAAGGAGAAGAGAGGGGGGACCAGAAAGAGATTACAAAAAGTCTCACTAAACTACTGGCTAGTGAATCAACAAGGGGGAAACTGAACATTACTGCATGTTCTAAATTGGACAGAATCAACCAGTGAAAGTGACTTTCAGAATATTACTCAAGTAAAGAGTACACTGGTTGTAAAGTGGAAACTGATGGACAGCGCGACTTAACATGAGGAATTCATTAGCCAAGACGTGTCAAAGGAAGACAGAGAGGAAGTCAAGGAAATCAGAGAAGCCAAATGAGTATCTGAAGATGACCAGGAGGCAGCCACAAGCAGTGTACAAGAACCAGCCTACAGACAGGTCCATCCAAAGGGGCAGGCAGGAGTGACTATACCAGTGAACACCCCCTTCGCCTATTAGAACTGCCCATGGAACAACCAGATCACTACTTCTTGGGTCAAGAGCAATGCAACCTGGTATTGAATCTAATCCTATAATGGTCCTGAAGCTTACAGTGAAACCCAACGAGGGCTTCACACATTGCCCTCATGGCTCCTTATTTTCTCATCGGTTAATCACATGTGATTTTAGTGTGCATTTGAAGAGAAGGGATGGAGGCAAAACTCCTAGACCACACCGAGTGCAGGAGGGCAATGTGTGAAACCCTGGTTGGGGTTTAGTGGAAGCCTCAGGACCCCAAGAGGATTCAGTAGAATTCCAGAGTGCAATGCTTTTGACCGTGTCGTGATGAAGTGGTGTATGGAGCGTGATTGGGAATACACATTGTGCAGGTTCCCATCCTCCTCATGGCTCCTGCTTTTTTTCCCCATTATATATACTGGTATGAGCTCGCTAATCCGAATCTTTGGGTTAATCGGCAGTATATCAGAAATGGTGAAAATTTAGAGAGGATATGGTTTAATAGCAAGAAAGAGATTCCAACGACCCAGGATATGGTGTGATATGAGATTCTCCAGTCTGTTACTGATGAGGTGGATGAGGAGGAGGACAAAGATGCTAATGAGGAACCAACACCACAGACAACAAAACACAGTTTACACATGTCTTCCGATGACACGCTAAATAATTTGTCAACCATCTGTGCTAATCCACAAGTTGACAACGTGAATCAGTACCTGAGGCGAACCAAAGAGCGCATCATAAAAGAGGCCAATGATCACAGGAGAAAATATAAACTTGATTCTTATTGTGTAAGAACAGTAAGCCAAGGACCTTCAACCAGTGATGCCTCACTGGTGGCATCAATGGTTGATTCAAGTGATGCCAGATGAGTTAGAAGTGTGGATGAGTGGGTTGGATGAGGCAGATGAGTTAGAAAGATGAGGTCCGCCAGGTGGACGGAGAGGCGTTCAAACACCTGAACGTAGGTGAGGGAAATCGGTTCAATACCGAGGACAAGAACGAGGTAATCTCAGAGAAGGGAGCCGGTCGGCCGAGCGGACAGCACGCTGGGCTTGTGATCCTGTGGTCCTAGGTTCGATCCCAGGCGCCGGCGAGAAACAATTGGCAGAGTTTCTTTCACCCTATGCCCCTGTTACCTAGCAGTAAAATAGGTACCTGGGTGTTAGTCAGCTGTCACGGGCTGCTTCCTGGGGGTGGAGGCCTGGTCGAGGACCGGGCCGCGGGGACACTAAAAAGCCCCGAAATCATCTCAAGATAACCTCAAGATAAGGAGCAGTGCTGAAGATCTAATCAAACATCTCAGATATAATTATAATCTATGCAATACCCAATGCACGAGTAATTTAATTTGCTATGTGTCTAAGGAAACTGTGTTTATCTACTAAACTGACACTAACAATTACCTAATCCCAAACTAATGGTCGTTAATAATATTAATTTATTACTATTAATATTATTATTTCCAACAATATAAATATCGCAGATTGACAGTTAAGATAAAGACGATTAACAACAAAAACATGTTGGTAATGAAGCCAATCACACACCTGCAGCCTCCACCTCCCTCTCACACACCTGCAGCCTCCACCACCCACTCACACACCTGCGGCCTCCACCACCCTCTCACACACCTGCGGCCTCCACCACCCTCTCACACACCTGCAGCCTCCACCACCCCCTCACACACCTGCAGCCTCCACCTCCCCCTCACACACCTGCAGCCTTCACCTCCCCCTCACACACCTGCAGCCTTCACCTCCCCCTCACACACCTGCAGCCTTCACCTCCCCCTCACACACCTGCAGCCTTCACCTCCCCCTCACACACCTGCAGCCTTCACCTCCCCCTCACACACCTGCAGCCTTCACCTCCCCCTCACACACCTGCAGCCTTCACCTCCCCCTCACACACCTGCAGCCTTCACCTCCCCCTCACACACCTGCAGCCTTCACCTCCCCCTCACACACCTGCAGCCTTCACCTCCCCCTCACACACCTGCAGCCTTCACCTCCCCCTCACACACCTGCAGCCTTCACCTCCCCCTCACACACCTGCAGCCTTCACCTCCCCCTCACACACCTGCAGCCTTCACCTCCCCCTCACACACCTGCAGCCTTCACCTCCCCCTCACACACCTGCAGCCTTCACCTCCCCCTCACACACCTGCAGCCTTCACCTCCCCCTCACACACCTGCAGCCTTCACCTCCCCCTCACACACCTGCAGCCTTCACCTCCCCCTCACACACCTGCAGCCTTCACCTCCCCCTCACACACCTGCAGCCTTCACCTCCCCCTCACACACCTGCAGCCTTCACCTCCCCCTCACACACCTGCAGCCTTCACCTCCCCCTCACACACCTGCAGCCTTCACCTCCCCCTCACACACCTGCAGCCTTCACCTCCCCCTCACACACCTGCAGCCTTCACCTCCCCCTCACACACCTGCAGCCTTCACCTCCCCCTCACACACCTGCAGCCTTCACCTCCCCCTCACACACCTGCAGCCTTCACCTCCCCCTCACACACCTGCAGCCTTCACCTCCCCCTCACACACCTGCAGCCTTCACCTCCCCCTCACACACCTGCAGCCTTCACCTCCCCCTCACACACCTGCAGCCTTCACCTCCCTCTCACACACCTGCAGCCTCCACCACCCTCTCACACACCTTCAGCCTCCACCACCCTCTCACACACCTTCAGCCTCCACCTCCCTCTCACACACCTTCAGCCTCCACCACCCTCTCACACACCTGCAGCCTTCACCTCCCTCTCACACACCTGCAGCCTCCACCTCCCTCTCACACACCTGCAGCCTCCACCTCCCTCTCACACACCTTCAGCCTCCACCACCCTCTCACACACCTTCAGCCTCCACCTCCCTCTCACACACCTTCAGCCTCCACCACCCTCTCACATACCTTCAGCCTCCACCACCCTCTCACACACCTGCAGCCTCCACCTCCCTCTCACACACCTTCAGCCTCCACCACCCTCTCACACACCTTCAGCCTCCACCTCCCTCTCACACACCTTCAGCCTCCACCTCCCTCTCACACACCTTCAGCCTCCACCACCCTCTCACACACCTGCAGCCTTCACCTCCCTCTCACACACCTGCAGCCTCCACCTCCCTCTCACACACCTTCAGCCTCCACCACCCTCTCACACACCTTCAGCCTCCACCTCCCTCACACACAATTAGGTGAGTACACCTGTGGTCTTCACCACCCTCTCACACACCTTCAGCCTCCACCTCCCTCTCACACACCTTCAGCCTCCACCTCCCTCTCACACACCTTCAGCCTCCACCTCCCTCTCACACACCTTCAGCCTCCACCACCCTCTCACACACCTTCAGCCTCCACCACCCTCTCACACACCTTCAGCCTCCACCTCCCTCTCACACACCTTCAGCCTCCACCTCCCTCTCACACACCTTCAGCCTCCACCTCCCTCTCACACACCTTCAGCCTCCACCTCCCTCTCACACACCTTCAGCCTCCACCACCCTCTCACACACCTTCAGCCTCCACCTCCCTCTCACACACCTTCAGCCTCCACCACACACCTTCAGCCTCCACCACACACCTTCAGCCTCCACCACCCTCTCACACACCTTCAGCCTCCACCACCCTCTCACACACCTTCAGCCTCCACCACCCTCTTACACACCTTCAGCCTCCACCACCCTCTTACACACCTTCAGCCTCCACCACCCTCTCACACACCTTCAGCCTCCACCACCCTCTCACACACCTTCAGCCTCCACCACCCTCTCACACACCTTCAGCCTCCACCACCCTCTTACACACCTTCAGCCTCCACCACCCTCTCACACACCTTCAGCCTCCACCACCCTCTTACACACCTTCAGCCTCCACCACCCTCTTACACACCTGTGGTCTTCACCTCCCTCTTTTTTCCTGATTCTGTTCATTTTGGAACATACCAGACCTACAGTAATGTTCAGTTTACCTGGAACATACCTGGAGAGGGTTCTGGGAGTTCTACTCCCCGAGCCCGGCCCTGAGGCCAGGTTCGACTTGTGATAACTTGGTCCACCAGGCTGTTGCTTGGAGCGGCCCGCAGGTCCACATATCCACTACAGCCTGGTTGGTCCGGCACTTGTTGTAAGAACTTATCTAAGCGCCTCTTGCATACATTCACCTTAGTTTCAGCAATATTTCTAATGCTTGCTGGGAGGGTGTTGAACGGCTGTGGACCTCTGATGTTCAGTGTTCTCTGATTGTGCCTATGGCACCTCTACTCTTCACTGGTTCTATTCTGCATTTCCTTTCGAATCTTTCGTTTTAGTATGTTGTTATTCTACTGTCTAAATTTGGGGCCTGGTCTTCAAGCATCTTCCGTGTATATATTATTTGATACCTTTCTCTTCTCCTTGCCAAATAGTACATTTTGAGAGCTTTGAGACGGTCCCAATAATTTAGATGTTTTATCGTGTCTATTCGTGCAGAGATCTCTCCCGCTCTGAAACGGGAAGTGAGTACCGAGCAGTACTCAAGAGACAGACAGAATCAGTGATTTAAATAACAACAGTGCTGTGAGGTCTCTGGCTTGAATGTTCTCATAATCCATCCTATTAATGTTCTGGCCCTGTTATATTTGCTCGGTTATGTTCGCTAAATGTCAGGTCGCCAGAATCATAATTTCCAGATCTTTACATGCTACTTTCCTTCTTTTTTTTTTTGAGATATATACAAGAGTTGTTACATTCTTGTAGAGCCACTAGTACGCGTAGCGTTTCGGGCAGGTCCTTAATCCTATGGTCCCTGGAATACGATCCCCGCCGCGAAGAATCGTTTTTTCATCCAAGTACACATTTTACTGTTGCGTTAAACAGAGGCTACAGTTAAGGAATTGCGCCCAGTAAATCCTCCCCGGTCAGGATACGAACCCATGACATAGCGCTCGCGGAACGCCAGGCGAGTGTCTCACCACTACACCACGGAGACTATGAGTAGGTGTGATAGTGAGTCTGAATTAGAGGGAGTACAGAGAAGTACTCCCGAGGCCAGACTTGACTTGTGAGAGTTTGGTCCACCAGGCTGTTGCTTGCAGAGGCCCGCAAGCCTCATATCCACAACAGCCTGGTTGATCCGGCACTCCTTGAAGAAAACAATCTTGTTTTCTCTTGAAGATGGCCACGGTTGTTCCGGTAATATTTCTTATGCTCGCTCACACATAGACACGGTACAACACACTACTGGAGCAGTGTGCCCTGGCAGGACACACTCGCCCTCTCTCAAAATCAATTTTGAGTAAAAAGTTGTCCTTAAAGGTGAGACTTTGCAACACAATAATAACGCGCGGAGCAATCTGGTAAGAACAGTATTGCAGTCCAAGAGTACGGTAAGTGGTGGCGGGGCTGGTGTTAGTACAGGGTCAAGACCTGGTGCTGAGTGCTGGTGCTGAGTGCTGGTGCTGAGTGCTGGTGTTGAGGGCTGGTGCTGAGCGTTGGTGCTGAGCGTTGGTGCTGAGCGTTGGTGCTGAGCGTTGGTGCTGAGCGTTGGTGCTGAGCGCTGGTGCTGAGCGTTGGTGCTGAGCGCTGGTGCTGAGCGTTGGTGCTGAGCGTCGGTACTGAGCGTCGGTGCTGAGCGTTGGTGCTGAGCGTCGGTGCTGAGCGTTGGTGCTGAGCGTCGGTGCTGAGCGTCGGTGCTGAGCGTCGGTGCTGAGCGTCGGTGCTGAGCGTTGGTGCTGAGCGTCGGTGCTAAGCGTCGGTGCTGAGCGTCGGTGCTGAGCGTCGGTGCTGAGCGTTGGTGCTGAGTGCTGGTGCTGAGCGTTGGTGCTGAGCGCTGGTGCTGAGCGTCGGTGCTGAGCCCTGGTGCTGAGTGCTAGTGCTGAGCGTCGGTGCTGAGCGCTGGCGCTGAGGGTTGGTGCTGAGCGTCGGTGCTGAGCGTTGGTGCTGAGCGTTGGTGCTGAGCGTCGGTGCTGAGCGTCGGTGCTGAGCGTTGGTGCTGAGTGCTGGTGCTGAGCGTTGGTGCTGAGTGCTGGCGCTGAGGGCTGGTGCTGAGCGTCGGTGCTGAGCCCTGGTGCTGAGCGTTGGTGAATATTACCGGGACCACACACTATGTATATATGCCCACCTCGTTAATGTTATGCATTACAACTCAACTGTCAGGGTCATTTTTGAGGTCCAGCAAACAGCCTCTGCGCCGACACCCCCCCCCCCCCCCCCACGCCTCGTGGCGACTATACAGCCTCCTAAAATGAAAGCACTTATAGTACCGATGTGGTCCATCGTACAGATACGGACGTGATGAACCAATAGAAAAGAGACTTTTGTATTACTGATTTTGAACACACCGGTAAAGTTTTACTAGTTATGTTGCTGATGAACTGTAACCTAACCACCCTAGGCCTAATACACGCTATCTGAAGCCTAATATACCACATGTGTGTGCTAAACTAGGCCTAGGAATATTTAACTTTCTTTTCAGCGATATTATTTCTGGACTCTTATCAAATTAATTTTACGAAATGTTACTTTCTATTTGTCCATCACGTCGATACAGTAAGAAAAAGTGCGGTTTACCAGGACGATGAGTGGCGTCTCTTCATATGTTACACTGTCCTTAGTGACAAAGTCCTTTGGAGCCGTGACGAGGATTCAAACCTATACGGTGAGTATTCCAGCCAGCACACGCGCGCCACACAACCGGGCCATCACATGGTCAAATCCTCATTATGGTTTCTACGTTTTTTGTGTTGACACATCACGTTAGTATGATTACTGTGTGTTGCAAGAGTGAGAGGTGGAACACTCCTGGACGACAGAGCCAGAGTGCATGGGGGAGGGGGGGGGGGAATTGTGTGAAACTGTGGTTCGGCTTGAGTGGAGCCTCGGGAACCCTCGTGGGTTCAGAAGAACTCAAGGTTGCAATCTTTTTGACCATATCGTGGCCTAGTTGTCTGGGGCGTGTTGTAACATTTCTGTATGTAACCACAGATACATTAATGATAATCAGGCACTGTTCTTATTGTAAGACTCACTGTAATGGTTGATATTAACTTGTAACCCTAAGACTGTATTGTATTGTATAACCCCAAATAACTTGGAAGAGTTCGCCCTCACAGCGGAAAATGCTCAAGCCAGTTAACAGGAAGGAAGGGGGAGAAATGACCAAGATGTTAAAGATATCTCTAATAAATTCTTGACTGGATGAAAATAAGGTTACTCGTTTAACAAAAACAAATAAATACCACCAACACTCTTTCCATAACTTCTATAATTAGGCTCACTGACTCGGGAGGAGACTAGTCAACTAGCACGTGTTTAGTTAACTTAAACCTTTCTGTACTTACTGGGTGAATGGAACTCCTATCTTGGCTTTATGAATTACAGAGGGAATATATTTACTCATTAGAATGCTCCAAAGATCACAAGTAATGTCCAAAACAATTCAAGATCTGTCTCGGAAATAATTACGGGAAAGGAATACTCAACGCATAGGTTCGAACCCTCGTCACGGCTCCTACTGGTTTTCGTATTGATATACCACATTAGTGTGATTACTCTGTGTCCTTAGTCTTATTTCCCTCGAAACGTTGTGTTTTCTGCCATGTGCCGTGTGTGTGTGTGTGTGTGTGTGTGTGTGTGTGTGTGTGTGTGTGTGTGTGTGTGTGTGTGTGTATGTGTATGTGTGTGTATGTGTGTGTGTGTGTATGTGTGTGTGTGTGTGTGTGTGTGTGTGTGTGTGTGTGTGTGTGTGTGTGTGTGTGTGTATGTGTGTGTATGTGTGTGTATGTGTGTGTATGTGTGTGTGTGTGTATGTGTGTGTGTGTGTGTGTGTGTGTGTGTGTGTGTGTGTGTGTGTGTGTGTGTGTGTGTGTGTGTGTGTGTGTGTGTGTTCCTTTGATGAATAACACTCCTGTGTACACCGATGTTACTGCAGGAAAAGTATTGGTACCTGTGTAACCCTTATGTGTTCCTAGTATCGTTCCTCTCGAGCAAGCCGCATTACTCGCAGCCAGCACTTCAGATAACATTATAACCAAAACTGAACAAGGGACTTGTACATTACCTATACACAGTTTTCAACCTGCAAGCAACCCGCAGATATAACCTTATTGACCAGCACATCATGTGTGTTACATTGGAAATCAACACCCTGTAAAAAGCAACTGCTTATGCTGTTGAACACAATACCCTTAGCACTTGGCGCATACTGATTTAAGACATGACTAAACCAGCCAAAGAAGATCAGGAAGTAATAAGCCTGGTCAGCTGTGCACTAGCTTCACTGCGGTATTGTCTTATTCGCCAATAAGATGCCGTAATGCAAATTCTGAAAAACCAAGAAACTCCAGGAATAAATCGTGAGAGCTGGCGGTGCGAACGTTGAAAGATTTAGCAACAGCCAAGAAATGGAACACTGACGAGGACGTTGTAGCCGGCATTCTCCTCAAATATGAGGTAATTAAAAAACACTGATTCAAAGAAGTGGGACCGAGGAAATAAATTTCCTTAGTGAAGCCCACAAAGATGCCCGAGAATCCTTTCATGAACTATGTAAACAAGCGATGAGTCACAATAACGTGGCTAAAGTAAGTTGACCAGACCACACACTAGAAGGTGAAGGGACGACGACGTTTCGACTTGAGAATGGTCCAGGACGGACCGAAACGTCGTCGTCCCTTCACCTTCTAGTGTGTGGTGTGGTCAACTATGTAAACAACCTTCACAACTCGTACCCAGACGCTGACAGCTTGTGCTGGTTCAGATCTACGCCAGGTACTGTTACCGCTATATAACAATACCAGCATACTGTTATATACCAGGAAATATAACAGTGCATATAAACATTATCAATTTTTCATAAGCACATTCGGTAAACACCTAACCCCAGCACACACACAACGAAACTACGACGTTAGTACAACGTTCGAACAAGTTTTAACACCTAACCAGTTATAACAACCAATATAGCAAGTTGTAACAACGTTCTAATACGTCAAACACGTTAAGCCATGATGT